>NW_022589720.1:35589411-35737990 GCF_004348235.1 Phoca vitulina | reverse complement strand
TCAGGGTGGTTGGATCACAGAGTATGAGGTTATTCCATTGTTCTTGCAGGAGCCCTGCTGCTTCTAGGAAATGTTTGCTAGGATTGACATGGCTGAATGGGAAAGTCAGCTTTGTTCACGTATTAATGAGCCATATTGGCTAAAATAAGTAGCACACACCCTATTGCTTCACCTCTCAAGAATAAGGATAATGTTTTGATCTCTGTATTGACTCTTGGTTTTATTTCTTAATAAAACAGAATTAAGAAGGCAAAGAGAGTTTAATTTATTTGGGGCCTCCTCAGGTGATCCCTTCCGTTTGATGCAGAGAAATGTGTTATAAATAGCTCAAGTATGTCAGGCAATTACAGTCACTTATGTATTCTCTTAAAATTTTTTAAGTAACTTGATGAACATCTTAACAGCAGTTTCAAGATATTTAATCATGCCCCAGCAATCCTAGATTTTCAATTTCATATTCTATTAAAGAAAGAGTCTGAGGTCTTATTGTCTAGAAGTACTTGAGCTCTCTTCCTGGAATAAATCATTGTAATCTATAGTCCAACTTTTACTTGACAAATAGAAAAAGAGTTATGGATATCTTATATTATTTGGTATAAGTCAAACTTGAAGTACAGTACTTCTTTTTTATATCCTGTAATGCAAATAACCTGCATAAATTTCTATTTGGAAATTTTTTCCAGGTGTACATTTTATTAATATTTAAAAATAAATGAAACAAAAATACATGAGTGCATTCTTATTATGAAAAGAAAGTACACCAGAAAGAAAGTGTTACTCTTTCTGAATCCATTCTCCTTTCTAGAGGCAAAACTGTTACAAGTTTGATGGGAATCTTTCCAAATGTGTTATATGTTTAGATGCATAATTTTATTTTATATTCTTATTTAAATGATGATGCATATATTGCTTTGCTTCTGGACTTTTAAATTTTTATTTAATATAATATTTAATACATAAATATGTAATACAAAATAATGCATTCAAATATTTGTATAAGTTATGAAGCATAATAATAAAACACTTATAGAAGAGTCACATCTGAAGAATTAGAATATTATTAGTACCAGTGAAGCTACTTGTATATAATACTCTCATCTTCTTACTAGTAACCCCTCCTCCCCCAGTTAGTTACCATCCTGAATTTTGTGTTCTTTTTTCTCCTGGGTTTGAAAATCATTTTTACCACATATGTTCACATCCCTAAACAATATGCTGTTTAGTTCTGAAGTTTGTAAAAGTGGTGTCATAGCATAAAAAGACTTCTGCAAACTTATTCTTGATATTCAACATTCTATGATTTGTTCATACTGTTGCACATAGTTATGTTTTATTCATTTTTACTGATATATCTACTGAAGGTTATGTCCTATTGAACAGTATGTAGGTTGTTAATAGTTTTGACTTATAATGAACCATGCCACCATGAATATTCATGTATGTTTCTGGTTCACCTGTGAATGAGTTTATTTAGGATATAAATTAGGAGTGCAATTTCTGGCTGTGGGGAATATGTATCTTCAGCTTTACAAAACAATGCTGAGCTGTTTTCCAAAGCAATTATACCAATTTATAGTTGTATGAATATTGGATAAACATTCCCAGTGCTCCATATCCTTGTCAATGCTTGATATGTCAGTAACCATTCTGTTGTAAATCAAGTTTCTAGGATCACTATTCTATTTGTTCCACTAATCATTTCTCTTTCTGTAAAGCCCAACCATCTCTCTTAGTTGCTATTGCCTTGTAGTAAGCCTTGGTAAACGTGGGGCAGTTTCACCTGTCTTGATTTTCCTCTTCAAGGCATCTTGATTCTATCTGTGTTTTTGCTCTTTTATATACAATTTAGAATCAGCTTGTAAAATTCCTCAAGTATCCTTTCCAGATACTTTTAGATGTTATTTTGAATCCAAGATCAGTTAAGGGAGAATTGATATCTTTAAATACTTGAAGTTTCTGTCTATAAACGCCATATTTCTCTGTACAATATAATGTTCTGATTCCTCTTCCCCAAACTAGATTTCAAGATGCAATGTACAAATTTGTATGCAATCAAACACCATTCTCTTGATTCCAAAAATTCTTATTCTTTTGCTATAAATGACTAACCCAGCGATTATTACAAACATGATGACCAGCTAATACCTGAATGGGTATCAGTGCCATGTTACCCATGGAACAGAAAACAGCTTGTCCTTGCAAATAAGTTACTGCTTACAGCAGTAGTGGGGGGAAGGTGGCCAGCTAGGAAAAGAAAGAACAGAGCTGAGGTCTTAGAAAGAATCATGGTATTCTGCTTGTCCTCAGATAGCCCAGAAAACTAAGAATGAGAGAGCAAAACGTCTGAAGTAATGACAAAATCTAATTTAAGACAGGGAGCAACAGAGTTGTGAGAATATGGAACCTTGCTGTCTTGGAGCTGAGTAGAATTCCTTATTGTTATTTTCAATGTGAAAATTGAGGATTTAAAGACGTCAGAATTATGCAGGTCATTAGGTTACCTCAATATCACACCTTAACATCCTGACATATGCCTTGGCTAACTAACAGCATGTACTTGTCCTAAAAGTACAGATATGAGCTTCCGGATGAACCGGTGGATAAAATGCCAGTGACTGTCAATGTGATTTCCCCTTGCCCTTCACCTTCACAGCACTAGATGTGTCTGACCTACTTTATATGTTTTACGTAACTTTGAAATTTTTCACTCACTTAAAAATACAAAGAAAGTAAAATGTATATGCTAAATTATTACAATGATTTCTTTTCAGTTTTAAGGACTCAGGAACAGAAGCCTTTCTATTATTCTCTTCATCAAATCTCGAACAATGTTATTGAATGTTCTGCTCCCAATGAGTATGATTCAGCAAGACCATTTCTGCATTACTTACACAGGCCCCTGGATCTTATGATTTCCTTCTCAAGACTTATTTTTTTATGTGCCTAAAATGTGACTACATACAACATACACACACACACACACACACACACACACACACACACACACACACAATTTGGCCCTGGCCCTTCATCATGTATTGATTGTATGGCTAGCATGCATTTTACTGATGACTTCAGTATGACAGTTTACCACCTTATTTTTCTGTTTCGTGACCCAGTGTTTGGCCTGATGGTTTTGTTTAAGGTCAGTCAAGCCATGCCAAATGTTCTATTATTGAAGTTCTGGAACGCATAAATAGTCCATTATCTTTGGTTTGAAATAGAAGTTACAGAACAGAGAAAATAGTCTATTTTGGCTTGAAGAGCATAGTATAAAAAAGCACTGAAGTGTTGTTTCAAAAATAGGTGACATATCTACAACATAAAGCAAACCTAGTCTCCAGTGTGTTTTCCAGTGACCGTAATGAATAGCAATACTTGATTCCTAGCAATATTAACAATAGCAGTGCTAGAAGCAGTGTAAGTTTACTTTTGCACATATTATCTCCCCATAGTGAGGTTCAGTAAAGAAAGACATTCTTCTTTGTAATTTCTTACAAAAAACGTAAAATGTTAAGCAAGAAGAAAAGCCACCCAATGTGTACTAATAGCTGTCTTCTTTCCACAAACATATAGTTTTAAATAAGCTTCTAAGATCATAGAACATATGCATATAAGCATCATTTTTAAAAGAATTAATTCAAGAATTCTTCAGAGATGTACCATTAAAATGGGATAGTGATAGTTGTTTCGGACAAATCGAGAAAGAATTAAGACTTCTTGATCTTTATTTTACTCTCTTAGTGAATATATGATCCAATATAGTTTGAAGAGAAGCAGAATTGACCTAATATTTGTTAAATATTGAATATCTGTTGGGGATTATGCTGGATAGATAGTATTACAAAGAGAGAAAGTAATATGGTATTGTGTCAAATGTGATACACATATAGTCACACTGATAGACAGAGGGGGAGAGCCTGAGGAATCTGCAGTCTTAAAGGAAGGAGAAGTAATGAGAGGGTCACTGAAAGGGAGGTAGACAAATGATGTGTGGAGAGAGGAAGTCTGGGGAGAAGAGTGTAAATATATAACAGATCATCATGTTGCCTCTGACAAATATGGAAACATCCGTTAAGCTGGAGCACTGGGTCCTGTAGGAGAGCAATTAGAGATGGAGGAGAAAGATGTTTTAAGAACAGGCTCCAGGGGTGCCTGGGTGGCTCAGTGAGTTAAGCATCCCACTCTTGATCTCTGCTCAGGTCTTGATCTTAGGTTTGTGGGTTCAGCATGGAGCCTACTTAAAAAAAAAAAAAAAAAAAAAAGGCTCCAGAAGAAAATCCTGATATCCAGGCTCTGAAATTTGAGTGATTTAATCAGCCAAAAGACAAGAATGATTTTGTTTGTTTACTTGTTTTTCTTTTGAGAGTTTCTGATACACCCAAGGGAAAACTAATCAATAACATTTACAACTCAACCTTCTGCTGTTCGTTTCCAGCTTACTGGCTCTCTGGAAAAGTTTCTCAGGTGGATACTTTTCAGACCTGGAGCACCTTGCTAATGCTAAGATCATTCCTGTCTTTTGGGAGACTTCCTTTGACTCACTAGGTTTGAGGCACTGACCTATCTTGCTACCTTTTTTCTAAGGAAGATATTCCCTTATTTTTATCCCTTTCTGCCTGGTTAATATACTCTCAAATTCTGCATCTGAAGTCCATCAATAAACCTTTCATAAAAGTTTAAGAAGTATTTGCTAAAGAAAACTAAAGAGAGAGTGGAGAGAGAATTCTATAAATATTATCTAGACATGAAAAGTTTTCTATTTTTAGAATTATTTCCTTGCCTTTGTGTTTTCTTAAGAGTACGTTTGCAAATTAAAGGCATTGGTCTGTTTTAGTTCGTTGTTAGATCATATCACACACTTTACTTTAGTTCCTTTAGGGTATTCCTATTTTATTAGCATGCTATTATTATTCCTTGAGGATTTAAATTATGATCTGCCCTACAGTATCCCCTTTGCATTATATCACAAATGTTATTTGTAAATGCAAGAGCTTAATAAGAAGGCCTTACAGGAAAGTACTAACAGGCCAAAAATTCTTATTTTTCAGTGGATTTTATTAATTACAAATTTGTCAATCACAAATACTCATTCACATAAATACAGGTACACGTGTTCCCATGAAGGTACATTCTAGTTATTATTCTGGGCCCCGGTGGCTATTCTGAGTTCTATAGCCAAGTGAGAATATTGCAAGAGGTAAGCGAGCAAAGAGAAAGCAGGAAGGAGAGAAAGGCAGTGAAAGAAGATAAGGATTAATATGATGTTAACCAGGGGAAACAACAAGATATTTGTAAAACAGAAGAGACAGAGGTAGAGAGGAGTCATAAAGGCAGGATAGATGTATGGATGTGGGTGGAAAGATGGGCGTGGCATGTCTGGGCATAAGTAAGTCATAGATTCTGAAATAATTGCTTTCTTATCGTACCCTGCTCTCTTGTGGGACATACCAATTTTCATGCTTTGTTGCTTGGCTTCCTGCATTTTTCTAAATTTTGTTGCTGGAACCACTTACTGTCTGCCTGTGGTGTGGTGTGAACTGCAGTTTATATCCTGGGATTCTTATTCTGGCTTTATGAAAACTACTCAGTTGATCACTTCTTAATAGTAATGGCTGGAAATCTGAATATCAGTCTGTTGTTTAGTTTTTAACAGAACAGTGTAAAGATGTACATGCTTTGCATTTTATACTAATTGGTTTAAAAATAATCCACATTCCAATCAGATTCTGAGATTTTAAAAACTTGCAGATCTTAAGAAATTATTTTTTTTTTACAATGTGTGTTTTAATTGATTTTTGTAGTTTAATATTAAGGACTATAGAATCATAGACTAGCCATTGGAATCATGTATTCACATAAGTGACATAATTTGTCGGTAGATTCTCAGTTTGAATTCTGGAATCAGGTTTTTATATTTACTAGCCATGAGATCTTCTTGAATAATTTAGCCTCTCTGATCCTTACTTTCCTCATGTGTTGAAAAGGAATCTTAACAGTACCTACTTCAGAGAGTTGAGGTATTGAATACATGAGACCCAAGGTGAAGCTAAGCTTGTTCCCTCTTGAAACATTTGTGTATATGGTTCCTTCTACCTGGCCATTAGTCCCCCCAGGTCTTTTCATGGCTCTATCCTTTATTTCATTCAGGTCTCTTGTCACTGAACATTCATTCTGGAAGACGATCCTTTTTCTTCCATTGTACTTGTCTTGCTTTGTCCTTTTTCCCCCCTTCTACACCTGAGTTATATAATATACCTGCTGCTTCTTCCACTGTAGAGAATTTGTCTAATTTGTTTATCATTATATTCTTGATACATAGGTGTTACAACAAATATTTATTAATGACTGAGTAAATTAATATAATTTACATAAAACACTTACCGAATGAGACTACCATTAATTTTAACCATTAAAGTTAAGTGCTAACATGATAAATATGAATTCTTGCATTCTGTTTGTGTTAAAATATATATTAGGTAAATTTTAGTTTGGCCCTGAGATGATAAAGTTACAAAGTATTTTTTTTTGTAAGTCATCGTCAATACAATTCTTAAATTGTACTCTAGATGTTTAATCAGCTTTTTGGTATTTGAGGACATTAAGAAACATGAATGACTGACTTTTCTTAGGTTTTATATTCTAGAATGTATATTTTTGTTAAAAAATAAACAACTAGGGATGCCTGGGTGGCTCAGTCGGTTAAGTGTCTGCCTTCAGCTCAGGGTCCTGGGATCAAGTCCCATATCGGGTTCCCTGCTCAGCGGGAAGACTCTTTCTCTCTGTCCCTCTGCCTGCCACTCCCCCTGCTTGTGCTCTCTCTCTCTTTCAAATAAATAAATAAAATCTTTTAAAAAAATAAACAACTAAAAACTCTTCTTCTGTGAAATATATATAAGGAAATGATGTGAAAACATTAATTTCCAATTTTTGAAGACTGTGATTAAAAACATGAATCAGAATCTACTCTTTTCTATGAGTACTATATATACAAATACAAATAAATATAAATATAATATATAAATACACATATATAATATATAAAATATAACTACAAATAGAATATGTATACAAATATATATAAATATAAATACATAATATACAAAGTATATTCTATACTCTTTATGTGAGTAGAATATATATACAAAATATATTATCAAAATTATGAAAGAAATTCATCTACCCAAATTGGTAGCTAAGTAATGAACACAGAATCTGGATTTTCCCCCTTTTCCCAGAGGAGAGGTTCATTATTATTATTGAGATTTCATTAAATAACCGCTAAGATCTGTATTACACATTAATTGACATATAACATACAAAATATATTTCCATTGCTTAAAATACAAACTATTTTAGAAATAATTTATTGTTTATTTAATACACAATAAAAATTACAGTGCATTAAATGAACTACCCTATAATTAGAAAGGAGTATCACAAGTTACCTAAACCAGTGATATTTGTGAGAGGATGCTTCTTTCAAATGAAAACTTGGCTTCACCTGCTGTTCTAATCTGTGTATTGAGTACAGCATCAATCATCAGCTGTTTCTCTTCTTATTCATTTAACCTGCCTTGATATATGGTTGTGTGTGTTTTTGTGGGGAGTGAGGCTAGTGTGGGGTCATTGTACATTCTACCTAAATTTCCTGTTTTAAAGATAGAGAAATGTCAACAACTAATTCTCTTTTCATTTTTGGTATTTAATTTCAATATTTTTGTGTATAACAGTAAAAAGGAAAACTGAAGAATAAAACAGTTAATTCACTTTTCTAAAATAATACAGAATTTTATGCAAAATCTACCATTTTATTATTGATAAATAAGATTTTCTTTTAAGTAACTTTTTTTCTGATTAAAAACCAATATAAATTTATTATTGAAAAATTGAAAACTAGAGAGTATGAAGAAAAAAATAGCAATGACCCATGATCCTTATATCCACAGATAATATTTATTTAAAACTTCAATGAACACATGAATGCAAATATTAAGTGAAGGCTTGGTTATTCCTTTTTATTTCAATTTCTTTAGATTTTCTTTAGCTACCTGTTTTGTTATGCTTTTGTGTTTATTTTGTTCACGTTGTTTCTTTGACTGTATCTACTTTACTATGAACAATTACTCTGTTTACCTGAAAAAGAAAAAGAAAAAGTCAACAGTTGTAATCATTTTACTACTTGGTTGAAAAGATTTGAAATGAGTTTTTATCGTTCTTTGAATTAGAAAATTACCTACTTGTAAAGAATTTGAAGAGAGTTTTTATCTTACCAAATTTAAGTATACATGTATTTATAAAATTATAGGCTTTAGAAAATTTAAGCTTATGCTTTGATTTATAAGAGTGAACTTTGAGTCATTACATGCACACAAAGTTAGAATAATTCCTCCAAATTTCTGGGATGGTACAATTATAATACAGTGGAAATAAAATATATCCTTTGCTCATCAAGTAGAATTATGTGTAATATGTGTCATCCTGAGACCCCATGTGAGAGAGGAGGCTTTTATTATTAAGTACCAGCGGTTTTTCAAAGGTGGATTTAGCCTTGGCAAACTTCAAGAACAGTATTATTTCTGGAGTCATCATGCACTTGGTGATTTCCTTCAAAAATTCCATTATGAGCAAGGATACATCATTCCCTAGTCTTCTGTAGTATTCAGTCATCCATGAGGCTTCTCACAATTTCTCAGGCAATAGCTCTGGCTTGATGACTGTCATTTTTGTATGGTGCTGCCAAACATTTAATTGATTTTTCAAAATAACACATTTTCACCTTCATATTTCAGTGGACTGAGTGGAAAAGGGCTGTCCATAAGAAATTTTAAGGCTGAAAGTCAGCGAAGTAATTTAATGCTGGAATTGAAAGTATGGGGTCATAGTCGTGTGGTTTATTTTTACCACTTTAAACTTGCCAAAACTATTTTATAAGTGGCACTTGTTCTGACTTAATTAAGAAATTTAAAAAGTGGATGGAATTTAGGAGAACTGATTAGATAAAGGTATAAAGGTTTGTACAGTCCACTTCCAATTCCTGTCTCATTGTACTTTTTCCCTCTCTCTCTCTTTTATTTAAAAACAAATTTTAAAAAATGTTTTTGGGGGGGTAGAGGGAGACAGAGAAAGAGAATCTAGAGCAGGCTCCATGCCCAGCACAGAGCCCGAGGCGGGGCTCAATCTCATGACCCTGAGATTATAACCTGAGTGGAAATCAAGAGTTGGACGCTTAACCGACTGAGCCACCCAGGGGCCCCTCTCCTCTCTCTCTTAGACTTCTTTCTTATAAATTGTATGTTCCACAATTTGGTGGACATTGCTTCAGCTAGTTGTTGTTATAGGAAAAAAAGCTAGTAAAAAGAGAATATAAAATGCTAAGATACTAACCAATGATAGCTGATAGTATTAAATTCTTCACCTCCTTTACCCTCAGCGTTTATTATATATTCTTAAGATATTAACCCATTTAATTCTAAAAAGTTTTGAGGTGACTGAGAATGATCAAAGATCAAAATCCTTTCCTCAATGCACTATTTAGTGAAAAAATTAGGTTTTGAATGGAAGGGAACTTATGTCTCATAAGGACAGTCAAGAGTCTCATGGAAAAGGAAGGCCCACTAACAAACAGTCCAGAGATGGAGAAAGAAGAAAGAGATTTATATTTTGGAGATCTTATAATAAAACACCATGGCTTGTTTTCTGTGATTAAATGATATAATACAGATGCCTCCAAGCCATTGAATCATCTAAGGCCACATTAGTAAAATGAGTAATATGGCTTTGTTCCATCTCACAAAATGTGATCCCAGTCCTGTCTCAAATATTTCCACAGATATTTGAAAAGGCTTACATCATCATCAACATCATCATCATCATTATTTTATCATAAATGTCTTCATAGCTGATATCCAAATATATATTTCTTTTCAGCATTACACTTTATGGTGGTGTGCTGTATGTACATCTGCTTCCCTTATCTTGATTTGCCAATTTACCACATGTAGTATGTGTAGCAGAAATTTACAAGATTTACAGGTTTGGCAGAAGTAGAGAGTAATTGCATCATACATAAGGAGACAACCTGATATTTGGTATCAGATGCCATTCTTAGAATTGCATTAGTTGTTTCCTTCTCAAGAGAGAGTCTAATGGCAGTGTCCCTCTGATGATACCTTGCTGGGTGGAGTCACTGCTTTCTGCCAATCATTTTTTCCCCTCCTCTTACAGTGTCTCTTACACTTCCAATGAACAAACCCTCATCGCAATAACTTTGCAATTCATCATACTGTGCCTTTATCTTCATTTTTATATTTTTAGACAGTGGGTGAGGGAAGAGTTTTACCTTTTACATTGAAAGAGAATTACCTTGATAACTTACTAGACTTTACTACACTAAAACTCTCCTGAATTCTATTCCTTCTTTAGATGGTATTTTTGGTTATGATTAATGTTTGTTTTGAAAATAATTGTTTCCCTCCAGCTACATCAACTTTTCAAGTTAAGAGGTCACATAAATATTTGACTTCTTTTGGCTCTGAAATTTGTTTACCTTTGAGTAAAGTTTTCCAAAGTAATTCTGCTTGCAAACTATGTGTTTCTAAAGATCTGTGTATGGGCTGAACTGTGTTCCCTGAAAATTCATATGTTGAAGCCTGAACCTACAGTATCTCAAAATGTGACTATGTTTGGAGATAGGGCCTTTAAAGAGGGATTAAGTTAAAATGAGGCTATTAGGGTGGTCCCTACTCCAATCTGACTGGTGTCCTTATAGGAAAGGGAAATGTGGACATGGAGAGATAACAGGGATGTGAGCACAGAGAAAAGACCACGTGAGGACACAGAGAGAAAGGGTCATCTAGAAGACCAGGAGAGAGATCTCAGAAGAACCGCAATCTGCCGACACCTTGATCTTGGACTTCTAGCCTCCAGAACTGTACATTTCTGTGGTTAAACCACCCACTCCGTGGCATTTGTTGTGGCAGCAGTAGAAAACTAATATAATCTGATAGCTACTATTTTTTAAACCTTGCCAGAACAGTTAAAAAGTAGTAATTATGCATTGAAAGAGAGAATCCAAATCCAGTGTATCAAGTTATACAAGTTTCTTTGGAAGTGTGGAAGATGGTTTTCCAAATACTACCTGGATAATTATTATCCCAATTTATATGTTCTAGGGAAAAGAAATACATGATAGTGAAGATAGAAGATGAGTATAAAATACACTAAAAATACCCGGATAGTCCCTCATACCTGTATCTAAGCTGGACTAGCGTAAGATCATAGCATTACCCTTTGGCTATTTTAATTATGAAATATGTTCTATTTTTGAAATCTACATTTTAGGTGCTTAGGTTTTTTTTCTTCATGAATATGACAAGTGAAGAGTCCAAATATATTTAAATATATTTGGTATTAAATCTTCAAATAAATGTTTTCTAATTTAATTAGCAGTGAAGACTGTTCTTTACATTTGTAAGGGAAAACATGTTTGATTCAGCATTGCAATTTCAGCTGTGCTCTGCTTTAATATATCATCAATATTTATTTAAAAATTCAGAAGAAAATGAAATATTTCAAATATTTTCTTAGTGGTCTTTGGATTTTTTTTTCCTGTTTGGACACCTAGAACTTTTTTTTTTTTTTTTTAAAGATTTTATTTATTTTTCAACAGAGAGAGAGAGACAGCGAGAGAGGGAACACAAGCAGGGGGAGTGGGAGAAGGAGAAGCAGGCCTCCCGCTGAGCAGGGAGCCCGATGCGGGACTCGATCCCAGGACCCTGGGATCATGACCTGAGCCGAAGGCAGACGCTTAATGACTGAGCCACCCAGGCGTCCCTGGACACCTAGAACTTTTGAGAATGGATAGAATGAAGAAGAAATGGTGTGATGAATGTTGAAAGCTTCTTATGTTATCCAACAACCTCATTTAAATAAATTATCTTAATGACTATAGGTAGTTGTTAAAATTGAAAATCAAAGATATATAAATGGATAAATAAGACAAAAAGGCAAACCCTTTTACTTAATATTTTCTCCATAAAGAGCTCCAGAAAGAAGTAGACTTATCCTGATTTATTTTTCAATTTCTGAAGTGATCTTTGGAAAAAACATCAGTTCCTTGACCTCATATATGATTCATTTGGGAAGTTTAGAAATTTCTAAGTTCTTTTTTCAATGAGGAGGGTAGAGCAAATTTCACACACACATGCACTTATACAGTTCTAACAAAATGTAATTTTTGACTTTCAAATTCTGACTGGTAATGGCAGTTTTCAAGAAATTAAGAAATCTAGATTGGGAAGTCTTCCCTTGAAGCAATAACTTATAAAACCTTAGAAACTGCCTGAAGGAACAAGTGTGGGTTTCATATGTCCTCAGAGATGGCCTTAGAAATCTTGACTTTCTGTTTTTCTCTAGAATTCATGTCACAGAATCAGTCATAGTCATGAATAACACTTGGCATAGGATTTGTCCTCATGTTCTCATTCAGTTTCCTTATCTAGAATTTTCTTTCCTTCCCATATATTCCAGGTAAACAACATATTCCTCAGTCACTATGAGAATTTTCTGATCCATAAAATCCGTGGTACATTCCACCCTGCTGCCAGTTTTCTGTTCTGATTCATCTGTTTACTCAGCTCATCAGGGCTCTGCTTCATGCCCGTTTCAGGTACTGGCTTTGCTCTGGTTAGCTAATCCACCTCCCAAGCGACCACCATTTTCCATTCAATTTTTGTTCTCTGACTATAATCTAAATGATTATAGCTCTTGCAGTAGCTATAAAGAAGACTCACTCTTTCATCTCTAAAAAGGAACTTAGAAGGTCAGAGGACAGCAAATGGATACCACCAAATAAGTGTCCTTATTCCATTGAGAGGACTAGTTGGGGTTATGTATTTACAAATATTCTTCAATAAGAATTCCACAAGTCATGTATTATTACTTCATTCAGAGTTAATATGAAAAAAATGGGTCACAGAGAAGTTAAGTAACTTGTTCAAACTTACAAAACCAGTATCTTACAAAAGAAGATTCAAACTCGTAACTCTTTCATCCAAAAGCCCGTGTTTTTTCCATGCTGCCATGCTGTGTCTTGAACCAGTTATTTTTATTGACTTGGCTGACCATCCACCTTAAACAATGAAACTTTATATTCCTCTTCATATCTTTCCCATTCATTCCACTGCCATGAATTCTTGAAAGTTTAATAAATGAGATCTGCTAGTTAGCATTTATTTTTTAAGTGGAATGGAAATTTTCATGGCCAAGTTTCTTAACCATGGAGGAAAAAAAAGCCCTTTTTATGTGCAGCTCCTGGCCTGATGAGTAATCACAGCACACCTGTCAACATTATGAAAACATTCTTTTGAAAGTTGTGATATTTTTAAAAGATAATCATAAAAAGAATCAGTCTTTTTAAACTTCATGGGGTGATGCCTCATTGCCATGACTCAGCAGGTAGCCTTATGACTCCCTAGACATAAGATAGTTTTGAAATGATTGCATCAGCTCTTCAAATTCAGAATCTTCTATAGAAATTATTTAAAGGGTTTTATTTATATTATTAAATAGATTTGAGAGGTCAGATTTGGCCTGAAATAAAATCCTACAGTAGATGATATTTGTTTAGCCAATTGTATTATATTTTTCCATGAACTTTTCATCAATTATCCTTTTTTTCATACCTTTCTGAGTTTCTCCTATAATAGGAAAGTGAGGGATGGATTAATTTATATTAAGGTGAGCATAACTAACCAAATGATACCCTCAAAAATTTATTTTTTTAAACCCAAGTAATGAATCTTCTCTGGTAAAAATATCAGTAGTAGAGATTGTTATTACTCCCAGGGTGCCTTCCTGGCTTCCTTACCCTCATCCTGTGTAAATGATTATTTTTTTCCATCTGCAGTAGTAAAGATGTAGTGGAAAGCTTTACCTGATGACATAGAGCCCTTTTTCACTCATAGTCATTGCTACTCTAAAGACTGGAAGTTCAAATTTTCATATGCAACTTGGTTCAAATTAAACACTGGTCTAGCCAAAACTAAATTATGGTTTACTGTAGAGTACTGTTTATGAAATTCTATAAAAATGATGGCTGATTGTTTTGTATCATTTTATTTATTTAAAAATTTTTTTTGAGAGAGGGAGAAAGAGCACTAACTGGGAGGGGCAGAGGAAGAGAGAGAATCTTAAGCAGGCTCCATACCCAGCATGGAGCCCAACACAGGGCTTGATTTCAAGACCCTGAGATCACAACCCAGGCTGAAATCAAGAGTCGGACGCTTAACCCACTAAGCCCCCTAGGCGCCCCTGTTTTGTATCTTTTTAAAATGTAGTATTATATAAATTGTTGAAGGACCCTAAGTTAGTTATATTGCCTTATTCAAATTTTCTGTTTCATATTTTACATTTCTATCATTATTTAATTACACATACTCTTATTGAGAACCATTGAGAGTCATGAGTCTATTGTGAAGTGAGAAGGAGATATGGCCAATAATTAATTTTTTTTCCAAGAGTTAGATTCCATGCACTGGTAAAAGTAATGCTGAAGTTGACATCTTCAGGCTCAAATACTATTAAGAGAAAACTGTTCAATATCCAAGTAGGGCATGGGAATTTCTCTTCCTATTGTACTTTTGTTTGTCTCAGCCCAATAGTAAAGATGACCTTCTGTAGTAACCTTTAATCTTCTCCGTGATTCCCATCATGCAACTAGCCCTATTCTTTCTTCTCTTTTAGACACCTAGAACTTTCAAACACCTTTTATCCTATACTCTAAGATTCCTAACACATTGGACTTGTCTCTCAGATTCCCAACTGTTTCTCCATCTGCTTCATACCCTCCCATGCCTTTAAATAGCATGAAGTTTTTTATTATAAAATTAATATATGGTTAGTGTAGGTTTCATGAAAATAATATTCAACTGAAAAATAATATTCAACTATTTAGAAGTACCATTATTTATTTAAAAATTTTTATCAAATTTTTAGATTTTCCCCCCAAATTATGAATACTCCAGGAAGGAAATATGTGTCTGTAAATTTTGAACATGTATCTTAAAAGTAACTTAGGTTAATTTATTATAAGTGAAATTAATGGCTCAAAGGATAAGGCTATCTCTATGTTTAAAAGCTCCTGATATCTATGTATCTCAGTGCAGAAAGGTTATTACAATAAACATTCCTACTCTTGTCATGTATATCATTGTCTTTCCTATCACATCATTATTTGTCAAATTTGTGCCAGTTTGGCAAGTAAAATTATTATCAACTTTCATTGCTTTAGTTGTTACAGATGTTGAACGATTTTTTCAAGTGGTTATTGTCCTATTGATTCAGTTTTGGTAATTTGTTTTCTTTATTGTTATAGTTGCATTTGTGTTTTTCCTAAATTTGTATACATTAAGATTATACTTTTAAGTCTGTATACTTATGCTTTTGCTGCAAACTTTCCCAGTCTGTTTTTGTCTTTTAATATTGTTTATAGTTTAATTTTTATAAACTTTATTTACAAGGTAAATATGAATTCTATTAGTTTTTCTTTTGTGATTTCTCCATTAACAAGATCAGTTTTAAAGCAAAAAATTTTATAAGCAAATCCTTACTGAGGTTTCATATTTATACACTTGGGCCATGCTTCAAATCTCTGACATTGGGAAAGAGGAGAAAGGGACTTTAAAGAGAAAGATTTTTCTTTTTAAGATTGAAATAATAGCAACAACAACAAAACACAGTACAGATCACACTAGGCTAAAAAGTTTAGTAACACACAAGGGTGATATTTATTATCTTTTCTGTCTCATTTAAGAAAACACTACTTTCCTTAACCAATATGCAGAGTCCCAGTTGTAGTAAAAATTGCCACAGACACAGAGAAAAGCATGGTCTTGATTTCCTGTTTGTCTCCATCTATGTATTTTTCTTTTTGTCCTCAGACTTCTTTCTGAAAATGTATTCATCATTGCTTTAATTCCAAGGATTCTGTTGAAGTCCTCCAGTTGATGACTTTCATATTATCTTTCCTTTTTATCTATGAGTCATAAAGCCTTTTTTTTTTTTAAGATTTTATTTATTCATTTGAGAGAGCGAGAGCACAAGCAGGGGGAGAGACAGGGAGAGAGGAAGAAGGAGGCAGGCTCCCCGCTAAGCAGAGAGCCCAATGTGGGACTGGATCCCAGGACCCTGGGATCATGACCTGAGCTGAAGGCAGACGCTTAACCATCTGAGCCACCCAGGCACCCATCTAAAGCCTTTTTAGAGCCCACTAATCAGAATGGTTCTTTCATCTCCTTTAATTTTTGTAGGCAGATCATCTTTAAGATTCTTCCCAACCATCAGGACCTGCTGTGCTAACCTCCACTTAAATCATTCCAGTTACTGAAGAAACTTTGTAGAAGCAAGAAATGTTGTCCAGTTTGGCTGTTTTTATAGAAATAC
The DNA here is from genome assembly GCF_004348235.1 of Phoca vitulina. Classification (NCBI taxonomy): domain Eukaryota; kingdom Metazoa; phylum Chordata; class Mammalia; order Carnivora; family Phocidae; genus Phoca; species Phoca vitulina. The sequence continues at coordinate 35,721,547 of NW_022589720.1, read as the reverse complement.
TTCAAAAATAAAAATAAATAGCATTTATTGCCAATTTGTATAATTATTTAATCCTAAATCCTATATTCTCATCTAACTTTCCCTTATCTGTCCTTTCTATCCCTGAGCCTCTTCTTTTTCATTAATATCACACCTAGGTCTGAATGATGAGGCCTAAGGAAGGTACACAGGGCAAGGATATTGTAAGAAATAAAAAATAATGGCAATGTTATATGTAAGATGTTCCCAGGCCAACATTAAAATCAGCAAAAAATCCTGTCTCCCTTAGTAAACTTACATGAGTGAATAAATTCCTAGAAAGCCTCAAATTATTAAAACTAACTCAAAAAATAGAAAATTGGAATAGGCCTATAACAATTAAAGGAATTGAAATAGGAATTAAAAATTTCCACACAAAGAAAAATATAGGACCAGATGCTTTTATGAGTAATGTCAAAATTTTAAAGAACAAATATCACCAATACTTTGGAAACTCAGAAGTTAGAAGAGAGTGAATACTTATCTACTTAATGTATGAGACCGATATTACCTTGATACCACAAACATGTCTCAAGAAGAGAAAATTCAAGCAATATCCCTCAAGAATATAGATGAAAAAACTCTCAACAAAATATTATTAAACTAAATCTAGCAGCATATAAAATAATTATATAATGTGATAAAAAAAGATTTATCCCTGAGATGCAAGGTTGGTTTAACATCCAAAAATCAATTTATGTATTTATCATATTAATGGAATAAAGGACAAAAAACACGATTATCTTAATAGATACAGAAAATCAGTTGATGAAATCCAGTGTCTATTCTTGATAAAAATTTTTAACAAAATGAAATGTAAATAGAATGGAACTTTTCAGTCTGATAAAGGGAATCTACAAAAATTTACAGCTAACATAAGTAATGGTCAAAGATTTAAATGTCTTTCCACTAAGATCAGGAATAAAATAATGATGTCCACTGTTGTCATTTCTGTTCAATAATGTATAAGAGGTTCTCGCCAGTGCAGTCAGGCAAGAAAAAAGAAGTGGAAGGAATCTAGATTATAAAGGAAGAAATAAAATTGTCTTATGTACAGATGACACAATTCTATATGTAGAAAATCCTAAATAATTCACAGTAAAATTATAATATAACTAATAGACAATTTCAATAAGTTTTCAAGATAAAAATATCAATGTAAAAATGAATATATGGGGCGCCTGGGTGGCTCAGTCAGTTGAGCATCTGACTCTTGATTTCTGCTCAGGTCATGATTTCAAGGGTCATGGATCAGATCTGCATCAGGCTCCAGACTGGGCATAGAGCCTGATTAAGATTCTCTCTTTCCCTCTCCCTCTCTCAAAAAAAAAAAAAAAAAAAAAAAAAAAAAGAATATATACACTCAATGAACAATCTACAATAAAATTAAGGAAATAATTCCATTCAAAATAGCATCAAAATGAACAAGATAATGGATAAATTTAACAAAAGAAGTGCAAAACTTGTGTACTACAAACTAAAATATTGCCAATGGAATTAAAGAAGATCTAAATAAATGGATATAAATTCTAGTTTATTAATTGAAAGGCACTACTATTAGCATGGCAGTTCTTTCCAAGTTAATTTATAGATTCAGTATAGTGAAAATTAAAATCTCAGCAGGATTTTTTGTTTTGTTTGTTTTTGGTAGAAAATGGTAAGTTCATCCTAAAATTTATGGTAAAATGCAAAGGCCCACTGTATATGTAAGTGTTTCAGTTCTGATATGTAAATTATATCTCAATAAAGTATAAAAAAAGTCACTTGGAGAAAGAACAAAAGTTGGGAACATAAACTTCCCTATTTTAAAACTTACAGTATAGTAACAGTAAATAAACACTGTGGTGCCAGTGAATAGATATAGATAAATGGAACAGAATTGAGAGTCCAAAATAAACTCTTACATTTATGGTCAATTTATTTAAAAAAAAAAAAAAAGGGAGGCAAGACAATTCAATAGAAGAAAAGATAGTCTTTTCAACAAATGGTGTTAAGGTAACAGAATGTTGGCATGCAAAAAGATGAATTTCAACCCTTATCTCACACCAAACACACAATTTAACTCAAACTGGGGTATAATACTAAATGTAAGAGCCTGAATTATGAAACTTTGAGAATAAAATATAGGAGAAAATCTTCATTACCTTGGATTAGATTATTTTTAGCTGTGACACAAAAAATACAATCCATAAAAGAAAAAGAAATGATAAATTAGGCTTCATGATAATTTTAAAAATTGTGCTTCAGAAGAAAAACCACTAAGAAAATGAAAAACAAATCTTAGATGGGAGAGATATTTGCAAAACAAAGCTTTAATATATACTATTAAAAGTTTTAATATATTATAAACTTATATTTTACACAAGAATATTATATATGAGGGCTCCTATAACTCAGTATTAAGAAACAACCTAATTTGGGCGCCTGGGTGGCTCAGATGGTTAAGCGTCTGCCTTCGGCTCAGGTCATGATCTCAGGGTCCTGGGATCGAGTTCCGCGTCGGGCTCCCTGCTCCTTGGGAGCCTGCTTCTCCCTCTGCCTCTCTCTCTCTCTCTCTGTCTCTAATGAATAAATAAATAAAATCTTTAAAAAAAAAAAAAAAAGAAACAACATAATTTAAAAAGACAAAAGACTTTAATATATTTTTTACCAAGAAAGATATGTGAAGAGTTAATAAGCACATTATATGATGTGCAACATTATTACTAGTCATTAAGGAAATGCAAATAAAAACTATATAAGATAGCACTCTATACCCACTAGAATGGTTATAACAAAAAAGTCATATAGTAATGTGTCAAGATGTAGAGAAATTGCACTCCTCATAAATTACTAATTGGAATATAAAATGTTAGAGCCATTTTGGAAAATATTTTTAAATGTTATATATAAATATACCATATAACATAACAAGGATATTTTCTATCCAAGGAAAATAAAAATGTGTGATCCCGCAATGAATTATATATGAATGCTCATAGCAGCCTTTTTTCATAATAGCCAATAAGTAGAAACAATCCAAGTATCTGTCAACTTATTAATGCATAAACAGAAATGTAGTATATATCCATACATTGGAATCCTATTCAGTAATATAAAGAATGCTGATAAATACTATAACATGGATGAACCTTAAAAACATTATCCTAAATGAAGGAAGCCAGGCCTGAAAGGCTACATGGTATGGTTCTATTCATATGATCTCCTCATAAAAGTCAAATCTGTAGAGATGGGAACTGAATTATTGGTTGCTAAGACTGGGGATAGGATTGTGGATTGACTTAATTTTTTGGAATGATGGAATACGACTGGGTGGTGGTCAAGATTATATGATTTTAAATGTACTAAATTACTAAATTGTACACTTACCATGTTTCAGTTCTGATATGTAAATTATATCTCAATAAAGTATAAAAACATATCTGACTGCATGTTTATGTTGATGTATCTGTTGTGTATCTGAGTACAACATGAATTATAGTTTTAATTTTTTCTATTCCCATTAAGATTCTCAAATGCAGAGACACTTCTCTTTGGTTCCGCTCTAATTTCCTTTATACAGCTCTTCCCAATATGCACTTAATAAATATCACAGCTGGTTGACTCACCCTTCACAGGAATTATGAGGCTTTAGTTTATTCTGTTTATTGGTTATTCTCTTTGGTTATTTTATGCTGGGATTTTTAATGAGCTCTTTTATGTATATTAATACTTAATTCTCATAATAACACCATGGGAAATTATTTTCTCCATTTTATTTTTATTTATTTATTTTTAAAGATTTTATTTATTTATTCATAAGAGACAGAGGGAGAAGCAGGCTCCCCGCTGAGCGGGGAGCCCGATGTGGAACTCGATCCCAGGACCCTGGGATCATGACCCGAGCCAAAGGCAGATGCTTAACGACTGAGCCACCCAGGCACCCTATTTTCTCCATTTTAAAAATTAAAAACACGTGCCACACAGGTTAAGCAATGTAGTGCAAGTAGGAGGTGGTCAAGTTAGGATGTGGAGCCGGGCAGTCTTTGCACTTCACCATTGTTATTATCCTGCTTCCCATCTGAACACAGTTACTTATAAAGTACTTTTGTTTTACAAATAACTTTTTTAGAATAAGGAAAGAAAGAACATAGGAAAGAACCTTTGAGAGGAAGTGAAGGTTTTTATTTCATGCTTTGAGAATTTTTATGATTTCCATGTTTTTAGGGATTATGTATAATCAGTTTAAAAAATGAAATTTGCAAGTGGAAGGAAGGAAACATGATACTGCAGATAATAAAATCAAGGTCCTCATTTCCAGGGATGGCCTTAATGGCAGGTAAATTGGCAATTTTCACTAGTGACCCTTCACTCATTTTTTACAAAATAAAATGAAAACCCCATTGCAATCTGATCCTGAATGTTAACCTCTAAACACTAAATCTGTGACTTAGCAAAGTAAAATAAATTTTTCTAGCCTAAAACAAAATTTGCCCTTGTTAACTGTAATCCTTAAGGCTTATACATAATTTTATAACGTAATTGAATGATTTTAAGAACTTTTCTTGAGACCACATTTTGATTAAGTAACAGTCCATCAAGTGCCAAGAAAATGTGGAAGTGATGGGGCCTGGTACCTGGGGAGTGAAAAAGGAGGAAGAGGAAAAGAAACAAGAATGTGGAATCTTGAAGATAAATTTTATCTTTCTCAAATTTTATTTTACCAAGTCCAGTCTTATATATTAAAGATCTGAGTATTAGTGAATTTGTTAATTATTTATTAGCTTAGTCAATAAAAACCTTTTGAATACCAATAAGCTTGGTTCTATATTCAGGCCCTGGGTTAAAGTAGAGAACAAGTCAGGTACTGTCCAAGACTTCATGGAGTCATATTCCACTAGGGGAGACAGATAACACTCAAATAATCATGCAGCTTAATGAATGCAAGCTTTACCACGGCTCTGTAGGATTAGTATCAAATGCTAAGAAAGTATTTTACAAAGGGACTTGATCTAGTGAAGAGAGGTAACAGATCTCTACTGAGTTTCTGAAAAAACCTTTGGACTGAGAGCCGCATAATGTGTAGGAATTAACTAGATTCAGTGAGTTGCATGGGTAAGATGGCAGGACATAATCCATATCCATGGAAATTACCAGGACTTTTTCACCTTCATGGTTTATTTAAACTTTGGAGCCTTTAGGGGTAAGCTTTGCCTGCTTAGCTTTTCCATTTTAAAATAATATTCTTTTATTAAGCCATCCAGATGTAACTGAAGAGAAATTGCCATAGTATCCTCAATTCTATGAGATAGGGATTCTTCCCCTTTTTTGTTTATTGCTGTACCTTCATATCTAGAACGATGTGTGGCAAAAGGAAAACACTAATGAAATATTTACTTATTGCTTGAATGAATGAGTCAATTAACCAAATTAAAAATACCTGAGAAGAACACTTTTGAGTTTTCTGTTACCATTTCTTCATTAATTATTATGTACTACATAAGCATATACCAAATAATGCTTACTTATCCTTTTCAGCTCTTTGCTGCAATTATCTTCTGAAAACATAATGTTTCAACACCCCCACAAAATGTGTGAAAGCTTTGAAAGCAGGTGGACATTGACAGTATATCCTCTTCTTTCATGATGATGTGATTCAGTGTGCAAATGATGCGGTTAATCATGCCAAAGTAATTCCTAAAGCTTGCCTTTTCTCTGATTTGCATATTGTCCTTTAAATAAGGCCTGTGAATGCACAATAGAAGACTGATTGGTGTACTTATGGTGCTTTATATATTCACATTTTTACTATATGATTATACTTGCTGCTATGCAGATTCTTAAATAGAAAATATGTTCTGTTGTAAATATTTTTGAATATATTAGAATCATAACATCTTGCTAAATATCAAAGAATCACATCTATTGTCAGTTAATACAATGGATTATATATTTCTCATAGCTCTAAATCATTGTCAATTAATACAATGGATTATATATTTCTCATAGCTCTGAATCTTTGTTTTGTGTAAATTCATCTCCTTTTGAATTCTTGAATGCCAATGTTTATTTAATTATCTTATTTAATTACCTTCTTAAGGTATCTGAATAGACAGACATTCAGTAGTATGCTGTTACCATGCAAATAAAAATTTAGTTAAGAGTATTTTCTATTCAATTACCCAGGATGAACAAAGTCTCTTAGTCGTCCATAGTCATAGGAAGAAATGACATTAATGGAATATAAATAAATAAAAGAGTTGGAGTGGCAATTACAAATTGTTTATGATTGATTTTCAAACAATGACAAGTAATTCTAATAATGGTTCTCTTCCCTGGTTATTAAAACTTCCAAGGGAGAAACATTAAATATTAGCCTATATATAAAATACATATTTATGTATATGAATACATCCTTTATTAATCTGCTGATTATTTTTTACATGGGTTTACATAAACATGCATTGTGACTATGCATTTCTGCCATGGTTATGGAGCCATTAACATTTAATTGTCATTAATAATTCTAAAATATTTGTAAGGGGAAAGTGATTATATCATATATAATATTTATTAATTGCAGCAGATATAGTGAGCTGCCCAGATCTCCCCACTACAACAGAGGAACTTATTCCCCCTGCTGCTAAGAGATTTGATTGATGATGTGTCTGAGCTAAGTCCCTTTTTTGCAATTGGCCTCAGCCAAAGTGGGTTGCCTTGCCAGTCATGACCCCTCCATGGGGGGCAGGCAGTGACCAAGAACTGGTAGGTGCTGGTTGTAGAAGTCCAGCCCCTCAACTCATGGTGCAACACTGTGAAATAAGCATTCCAATTTCTGTGCTCCCCCTGGGATCAACTAAGATCTCTGTGTGACTATTAAAGTTAATTCCTCCCTCTGGCCAATCTACTTTCTTTATTCCCTCACAAGTGTTGATTCCCAAGGGTGCTTCCCAAATTTCTGTCTTATAGGCAAACTTCTATCTCAGAGTGATTTTTCGGAAATTTGATCTTAGATGGTGTTGCGTGTGGTCCAAGGAATCTAACTCTAAAATGGATTTTGAGATTGGATCACTGACCAGCTGACTTTGGGAGCCCTGTCACTAGTGGTAGGTGCAGAATGATACCTCTAGTATGCTATCAAGGTACAGTGATGACATTCACTGGGATGGAATATCAGAAGAAGGGAATGTAGTTGTTGATGCAATATCTCAGGTTATTGAGATCTTCAGAGTATGCAGTAATTATCGGGACAAGGAAATCGAACGACTTTGCTGAGTGCCATTCATGCACTGGAAACACACACACACACACACACACACACACACAGTGAAAATCTGAAGCCAAGTGTGAATGTGGAAGGACTTCCTCAACAGCCTAAAAAGCAGCTGTGATTTCCTATAGCTGGAGGGCAGGAAAGCTCAGAATCATGTCCAGGACCGAACACTAAAGATAACTAACTCACAGAGAGTGTTGACTGTTCAGCCCTGGCAAGAATACCCCATCAAGATCAAGTCGCTAATTGGCAAGTAGACAGCCTTGAGAGGGAGTTCTTCCTTAACTTTTGTGACCTAGGTCCGCATTTACCTCACTTTAGACTTGGCCTTGCCTCTGAGAAGGAGAACTAGCTGGCTAGTGCTGGTGCTTCTGGGTGGGGGCATGATGAAACTAGTTTTACAAGTGTTGAAAACAATGCAAAATGAATGAAACCATGTTAGAGTAAGGAACTGCCATTGCCAGAGTGAAAAATCATGGCTTGAATGTTGCACCCCCCCCCAGAAAAGTGGCAGATGGGAAACCCACACTAGCAAACAGGAAGAGCAGTCATTTCTTCTCCCTCTAGCCTTGCAGTCTCTCCCTAGTGACACGTATTGGCAGATTTTATAGGGAGTCATCAGGCAAAGCAGAAATGTAGCTTGCAGAGTCCCAGTACCAACATACAAAGTTGAATTTACAAAGTTGAGTACAGATGGATGAAGCTGAGAGACAATCATTTAGTAATTGCTTTGGTAGATTGACAAGGGGAAACGCCTATAAAAGAGAGAACTGGGCATATGAAAATCTTCAAGTTTCTTTTAAGTGACACATAAAAATGGGTCGTTAGCTAGAGGAGCATGAGAAATCAAGACAAACATATTTTAAAAATAGAATAAGCAACATTTTTAAATAGAAGAGTTTTGTGTGTTAAAAGGAATGATTGAATATAGGGAACCTCTTAGACCTCAGCCGCAGCAACTTCTTCCTAGAAACATCGCCAAAGACAAGGGAAGCAAGGGCAAAATGAACTATTGGGACTTCATCAAGATAAAAAGCTTTTGCACAGCAAAGGAAACAGTCAACAAAACCAAAAGACAACCGACAGAATGGGAGAAGATATTTGCAAATGACATAGCAGATAAAGGGCTAGTATCCAAAATCTATAAAGAACTTCTTAAACTCAACACCCAAAGAACAAATGATCCAATCAAGAAATGGGCAGAAGACATGAACAGACATTTCTCCAAAGAAGACATCCAAATGGCCAACAGACACATGAAAAAGTGCTCACCATCACTCGGCATCAGGGAAATCCAAATCAAAACCTCAATGAGATACCACCTCACACCAGTCAGAATGGCTAAAATTAACAAGTCAGGAAATGACAGATGTTGGCGAGGATGCGGAGAAAAGGGGAACTTTCCTACACTGTTGGTGGGAATGCAAGCTGATGCAGCCACTCTGGAAAACAATATGGAGGTTCCTCAAAAGGTTGAAAATAGAGCTACCATACAACCCAGCAATTGCACTACTGGGTATTTACCCCAAAGATACAAATGTAGTGATCCAAAGGGGTACGTGCACCCCAATGTTTATAGTAGCTATGTCCACAATAGCCAAACTATGGAAAGAGCCAAGATGTCCATCGACAGATGAATGGATAAAGAAGATGTGGTATATATATACAATGGAATATTATGCAGCCATCAAAAGGAATGAAATCTTGCCATTTGCAATGACGTGGATGGAACTGGAGGGTATTATCCTGAGTGAAATAAGTCAATAAGAGAAAGACAAGTATCATATGACCTCACTGATATGAGGAATTCTTAATCTCAGGAAACAAACTGAGGGTTGCTGGAGTGGTGGGGGGTGGGAGGGATGGGGTAGCTGGGTGATGGACATTGGGAAGGCTATGTGCTATGGTGAGCGCTGTGAATTGTGTAAGACTGATGAATCACAGACCTGTACCTCTGAAACAAATAATACATTATATGTTAAAAAAAAAAAGTAGGAAGGGAAAAATGAAGAGTGGGAAATCGAAGGGGGAGATGAACCATGAGAGACTATGGATTCTGAGAAACTGAGGGTTCTAGAGAGGATGGGGGTGGGGGGATGGGTCAGTCTGGTGATGGGTATTAAAGAGGGCATGTATTGAATGGAGCACTGGGTGTTATACGCAAACAGTGAATCATGGAACACTACATCAAAAACTAATGATGTATGGTGATTAACATAACATAATAAAAAAAGTTAAAAATTAAAAAAAAAGGGAAAATTGCTGTGCTGAAGTAATTTTTTGGAGTTGGTGAGATGGAACATGGAGGGTTTGGCCTTGGGTAGAGGCACAGAAAGTTTGTACATATTAGTAAGATGGAAGAGTTCATTAGAACTGATAAAATTGGTTTTATAGATGTGGTAGAAAGAATACGTGAATGTTCTTACTGCTTTTCTCAGTGAAGTAGACAGAAAGGTTACCAGCTGAAAGTGAAGAGAGGTGGAAGAGGCGATTTAGGTGTTTTTCTAACATTTGTTCAAAAGAGTGGTGGAAGGAAATGGCCAAGGAAATGGTCCCCTTGAATTTACTGGTCACAGGCTTAAAATGAGATGTGTCAGCATGATTGTGTTTTCTTCAACTGTATTCAACTGTGAAGAGAGAGGTGTGGAGTAATTTGACGTTCGTATAATGCTAAGATTGGGGTTTCAAAGGATAGAGGGACAAGGGAATGATTATAATGTCGGACTGTTGAATCTAAGAAGACTAAAGTATAAATAAGAGTAAGAAATGTGATATAGAGGAGACAGATGTCAGGATGAAAAGATAATAAGTTGCATCAGATAAGTGACAGAGAGTGTGCTGAAAAGAAAGACTTACTATTGAGTAATTTTGACCTTCCTTCCAAATTACTTTGGAAAATAAAAATTAACTGATAAGCCAGCATACATGATGTACTTGATTCACTATTTAGTGTTAAAGTAGTTTTTGGGATAAAGGAGATTTTTTATTTACCAGTGTATTTTTACAATATTAGGTAGAAAGCAAAGTGATTAGATATAAAACAGGTTTATAGGTTCAAACCAATACAAGATGCTAGGTTTTTGTCACAGGTATATTATATTGTATATTACACAGTAGAAACTGTAGAAAAACTGAACCCCTGACTAGTTGCTTTGAGAGAATTTAACTGGAAAAGCAGGGAATGCTAAACCTCTGTCCACTGAGACTGAAACCAATATACATTCTTGTGCCTATGCTAAGACAATTCTGGAATGAAGCATACTTTCCTCTTTTTATGCTAAACAGCACAGGGCTGGGCAAAAATAAATTGAACTACTTTCTCCAAGAAATATTTGCTTCTGGGAGTTAAGAACAGCTAACTAAATTTGGCTGACAAATTCTGAGCTGACCTGCAATGACCTCTGTCATTGCATAATTCCCTCACCTTGGTGTGGGTAGTATTTATAGATTGCTTCAAAGCAATAGAATATGGCAAAGGTGATGGCATATCACTGTTGTAATTATGTTTTTAAGGTATTTTGCAAATATAATGGTCCTGAATCAGTTGACTTTGAGATAATTAAAAGGGAAGCTATCCTGAGTGGACTTGTCCTAATCAAGTGAAGCACTGCGTCAAAGAGATTGCTCGTCCTGCCTTTGAAAAAGTAAGCTACCATTCCCAGTTGATAGCCTGTCTGAGGGGCATATGGCAGGAGGCTGTGAAGGCCTCTAGGAGCTGAGATGGTCCTAGCTTATAGGCAGTAAGAAAGCAGGGAATTTAGTCCTACAACCACAAGGAACGGAATTCTGCCAACAACCTTGAGTGCTTAGAAGATGCCCAGCTCAAAAAAGAAATGCAGTCTGGCTGACATGTAGATTGTAGATTTATGAGACCTTGGACAGAGAACCCAGCCCAGCTATGCCCTGACTCAAGAAAATTGTGAGATAATAAATGTTGTTTCAAACCTCCAAGATTGTGGTGAATTGTTATGCAGCAATAGAAAGCCAAGAGACTATATTAAATATCAGCCTATTTATCAAATACCTTATTTTTCTCATTCATATTGCACTGAGATCCCTGCCTCACAGTTGCTTAGAACTCCAAAGCTATTATATCATAAACTCTGCCCAACTCAACCAGTTTCCTACCTTGCAAAACCTACCTTAAAAACACTTAGCCCAGGCACTAAAACTCCATAAATATATTTCCCTGACTTTCCCTTTTTGATATATCAATAAAACTGTCAAGTGGTGTTCTCTCTTATGCAGTAGGTTTCAGAAAACCCTTGAGCGCCAGGGTTTCTGGTGTGCTTTTGAAGAGTCACCATTAATTCAGCCTCTAATATTTTTAATAAAGTCAATTAACAAAATAATTAGATGATCAGAGACAGAAGAATGAAAAGGAGTTTGTGTATAAATTATTTATCTGCATAAATATAAAGTGAATTAAGCATATGCTCTGTTTTTCTTTTCTAAACATTTTAAAAATGTTTCATGTTCTGGCTTCTTGTAGGTAGATGGTAAAGAGTTACAATCTGGAAGCACTTTATAAGTAACCCCCTCATGTTTACTTCATGGGGCTAATTTATTGAATAAGGATTCATTTCCACAGGGATCAGGATAGAAAATGTTCCAAATTGCTGTATTCCCAATTGATTTTTAGAACAGTCGTCTTAACAGAACTCAGTGTCCCAATGTATAGAAATAAATTATTTACCTTGTGCTATTTTTCCAAGGACGCAAATCTGAAATGAGAAAAACAGTAACATAAGTAAAATGTATCTGAATTTAAATTGTTGCAGTTGTTATTTTATGAGTCCCTTGGGAGGCAAAAATTGAAACCATTATTTTTTTTAAGATTTTACTTATTTATTTTAGAGAGAGAGTGTGTGAGCAGGGGAAGGATCAGAGGGGGAGTGAGAGGGAAGGGGAAATAATCTCAAGCAGACTCTGTGCTGAGCATGGAGCCTGAAGCAGGGCTCAGTCTCATGACCCAGAGATCATGACCTGAGCCAAAACCAAGAGTCGACCCTCAACTGACTGAGCCACCCAACTGCCTCGGAACCATTATTTTTAAAGTTTAGACACACAATCATTGAAAACTTTGATAATGTATATTTTCAAACAGCCTAGCATTTACCAGTATAATCCTTTCCAAATAGGTGGATGGACAAGGAGGAGCTCAAATTACCTTAGTCTTAATTGATGTCACTAGTTCACAGCAGGTAGCTTGCTTCTATTTACCAATAAATATCAGCATATTTCTATTTCCTCACTAATAGAGAGTAGGCTTCTTTGCTAATACACAGATTAGGGGTTATATTTCTATTCACAGAAACTATGTTAATTAAATACATCAGTGTGTCATTTTCAGAAACAACTAATATTTCTTGATTGCCTACTCTGTGGGTAAGACTTTATTAAGCACAGTGGTATAGTTCAGGGGTCAGCCAACTATGGACTGAGGGCCGAGTAGCCCATTTATTTTCCTATAGTCCACGACCTAAGAATGCTTTTTTACATTTTTAATTGGTTGAATAATAATAATAATAACTACAATGATAACATTTCTTGACACATTAAAATGAGAATGGAATTCAGCTTTCAGAGTCCACAACTAAACTTTTACTGGGACCGTGTCAACACTCGTTCATCTACATGTTGTCTGTGTGTCTTCAAGGTACAGCGGCAGAGTTGACTAGCAGAGACCATACGTGGTACTCTGTCATCACGCTGCACTGCTCTTCAGAGTGCTAGAAAATCAGGGGCACGGCTGTAACTCAGTGATGTGTCACGTGCCATGTGAATTGCTGTAGCATATTATTTTGTATTATGTATGTGTGTATGTACGTACGTATTACATATGTATGTATGTATTACCAGTGCACATCCATTGTGTCAAAACAGGAAAAAAGAGAGAGATGGGTTTTGAGTGTTGCTCTTTTGAGGAAGAGTGGAGTGTGGATTAGTTTGTTATCAAATTATATGGTGAAGTATTGGGTTTATGAAGCAATGATACTGTAACTGGGTTATTTTGCCAGACTAAGCACTCATCATAATATTCCCAATTCATAGGAAAACAATGATTTTCTAAAAAATTAGAGAATTTAAAATGGAATATCTTACCAGCGCAGAAGTTTTTTTGAAGAAAGAAAAAACAATGAAAATGAGGCTATAACCAAAGTTTCCAAGTGTCTCTTTTGTCAGTCAACCAAAGAAAATAATTTACCAACAGTGAGTTAATTAAATTGTGTTTGATTGCAGGAGCTGAAGAAATTTGTCCATAGGAAAAATTTATTTAAGTCTATTAGCCTTTAGGCAAGAATAGTTGTCTGAATTGTTGAGGACATGGGGAAAAACATCAAAAGGAAAATAAGGCAAATTATTTTGAGTAATCATCTTCAGTTCATGACGAGTTGCCCAATGTTAGCAACACTATCACTTTTCTTTTACAAGAATAATCTGTGAGAATATTTTCAAAGTTTAGAAACTCTATCTAGTTCAATACATCCTTAAGTGGAATCTGCTAAGATTTTACACTGATGGTGTTAAAAATATTTATGAAGCAGAAAAAGACATAGTTGAGCAAACTTTACAAAGTTTGTGGGAAATGTAAGGAGTATAAAACCTGTTAGTATAAAACCTAATCCACACTCCACTCTTCCTCAAAAGAGCAATACTCATTGCATTATTAACAGGTACTTAATGAAAAATATTTGAATGGACAATGTGTTATGGAACCCATAGCATAAGTAATGAACTTCATTTGCTCTTCTGGCCTTGAATATTCTGACTTTCTTCACCAAGCGGCAGTTTGATGGCTTAGCAGTGGGTCGTGTGTGTGTGTGTGTGTACATGTGCACTCATGTGATGTTTTTAGCTCAAGAATGAGGTAGAATTTACCTGAAGGAGAAGAACCACCCTCCAGTACTATTATCAAATACTAAATGCCTTTGGAAATTTGTTTTTACTTCAGACTTGTTAATATTTTCTAATGAATTTAACCAAAATGACAAAACAATGCTTATATGTGAGATTCACACTAGAGTAAAGTCATTTTAACAACTAACATTTATGAATCACAAGTAACGTCATGCTGTTTTATACACTTCCCATGGTGTCAAAAGTTAAAATGAGAAGGAAGATCTCCATTTCCACACAAATTATAGTGAATGTATTTGCTCAAACCACAGTTCATTAACATTTTTCATACTTCAACTCAAATACAAAAGAGATTTATGTATTTCAAAATCTGTTTAACTCTGTGATTGAGGAGTACCCACCGAATCTTCAAATAGAGGGATCAATCTATAATGCAATGTCATGCTAAAAGGCAAATATCAAGAGAAGAACCTAATAGAATTCCACAGATGCCTTCCAAGTGACAAATATACTCAATTAAAATCACATGCACGTGCATTAATATCAGCATCATTAGTGTTTAGCAATACTTATTGATGTGAAAAGACATTTTTCAAGATAAAATATATAAAATCTTATGATAGAGGCACCTGGTTGGCTCAGTTGTTAAGCGTCTGCCTTCGGCTCAGGTCATGATCCCAGGGTCCTAGAATCGAGCCCCGTTTCGGGCTCCATGCTCCATGGGGAGTCTGCTTCTCTCTCTCCCACTCCCCCTGCTGTGTTCCCTCTCTCGCTGTGTCTCTGTCAAATAAATAAATATAATCTTAAAAAAATAAAATCTTATGACAGATGAGCATTAATAGATAATATTTGTTATTAACTTTTATGATAGGAAACATTACCATTGAACCCCAAATAAGCAAAATGTTACCTTCCCTTGCAAATACCTATATTCTTCTCTTTAAGAGATCACATTACAAAAAATTTGTACACAATATTTGTTATTATACTTAAATTTTATAAAAAATTTTAGAAAAATTATCTGTTTTGTGACTAATATGCCAGATAATCTCCTAGATCTTGACCCTAAGTCCACAAAGCCTCAAATGTTTACTATCTAGCTCTTAACAGAAAACGTTGTCTGACCTCTGGTAGCTTAAAGACGACAAAACTTAAACATAAAATGATAAATAACAATATAAGTTGGGGTAAATGTTGGGGTAAATGGAGCAAGACCTATCAGGGGAAGTGGGATTTAAGTTGTTTCTTAAGGATTTGGCGAGGAAGGAGGCAGAAGATAGCATGGAAGAAGTTGCTTCAGGTAGGAGACATGACATACACAAAAGACAAAAAGGCAAAAATGCAAAATTTATTTTTAAGAAACAATGAATTGGCCAAAATGACTGGATAAGAAACTTCATTTAGAGGGGTGTGAGAAGGGACAGTGATGGGTATTATGTTTGTCAAAGCTCTTGCATGCCAAGTGATACGGATTGAATGTTTATCCTCCCCCAACATCTCCAACTCTGCCCTTCCAGTGTGATTGTATTAGGAGGTGGGATCTTTGAGAGGTGATTAGGATTAGATGAGGTGATGGG
Organism: Phoca vitulina; assembly: GCF_004348235.1. NCBI lineage: Eukaryota > Metazoa > Chordata > Mammalia > Carnivora > Phocidae > Phoca > Phoca vitulina. Next base: position 35,705,839 of record NW_022589720.1, on the reverse strand, counting down.
GGTGTCCTCATGAATGCAATCGGTGCCCTTATAAGGGTCATGAGAGAGTTTGTTTCCTCTCGCTCCTCCCTGGAATGTCAGGATACAATGAGAAGTTGTCAGTCTGTAACCCAGAAGAGGGCCCTCACAGGAACCCACACAGGCTGGCACCCTGACCTTGGACTTCCAGCCTCCAGAACTGTGAGAAATAAATTTCTATTGTTTATATTGCCACCCAATCTATCGTATTTTGGTTATTGCAGTCCAAACTGACTATGATACCAGGCTAAAAAGCACAGACTTTATTTTGTGGCACTTTGGAGATTTGAGATACTGAACGAACTGCTCCTGCATGCAAGTTTCTGTTTATCCTTCATAACTTCACATCTCATCTTCTTGATGCTTTCTTCAACTCCTCCAGACAGAACAGAGACTAGGAAAAAGATTCAGTAACAAAGACTTGGCTTGTAGCATGGCAGAAAGAGCAGACTTAAAGAATATTTGATGGTAATTCATTCCGGTGTTACATGGTTCCAGACAACTGTAAATTTTGTGGGCTCTAAAATACAGTATCTTAAGTCAAGAAAATGATAACACTACAGTTTCAGATAAATAAGTGAAACATTTAACTTTTAAAAATTTAGTTTGGTAGCAAATACATGCCAAACATGCTACTCCAAAAATGTCACTGATCAAAATATTATCATTTCTTTTAACCAGGGCACTTGTATTGAGTCCTGATTACAATTAAGGCTTAATCCATATCCAAGCTTTTGTATTCAGATTATGATAGAAAATTTTTTTGAGAAAGAAAGAGGAGTAGAAGGGGAAGATTGATGACTTCATTTGGTTTCTAAATGCCTCACTTGATATCTCAAGGTGGTTTGGAGATTCACTTCTGAGTAGCTGTCCCTGTGAAGGATCAAAGGATGACACCACCTTTTCCCCAATCCCAACTATCTTTATCTTGGAAAGAAGGCTTATCAAAAACACTTTTTAAAGCTGTGGCAGCTGTGTCCTAATATGTGAATAAATGCTTTGCTATAATTCATCATATCTAGTTATTAGTTGAAATGACAGGGTTAATAGCAACTTTAACTCAGAAGAAAGGATATCTAGTTTATATGGAATTTTACTATAAAACTAACCAAAATCTTCAATTTTGCTTGTATTCACTTGTTTAAAGACACTGTAAATGAAAACATTGTCATTGTTGAACATAACATTTGCTTTAAAATAAACCCATTTTATCTTCAGTTTATACTGCAAATGCATATGTAAAAGTGGGATCTGGAGTTAAAAACATTTTGCTACTCTTCTAAGCAAAAAAAAATTAATAAAGAAAGGAAATGGAAAAATATTATGTTGTTATTACATAAGTCTTTATGAATAATATCACTAACTGTGGCTCAGAGTTCTACCTCTGGGCTTGTTCAGCTGCATGAGGGCTAACACCATGTAGTATAAGTTCTTCCATCTTACCTTGGCAGAGCTATTTTATTTATGTAAAATGATCAAGTTATAATTTAAATGTAAATGATTTTATTATATTACTATTTTCTTTTTCCTGTGAGAAGGATTTTGAGTGGAAGACTAAGTTTTTAATGACTTTTATGCTAGGGCCGAGGAAAGATGATCTATTTCCTAGAGCCACAGTGTCTATGGAAATAAAACATCTAGATTTGTGAATTGAGGCAGTAGAATTAGTAAGATAAACATCATAGCAAGAAAATTCAGACTGACTGAGAAAAGGACTATGGAGCCAGAAAATTGGGGGCCAAGTTATAAGGACACAGAGCCCTGCTACTCTTGGGCAAGTAAATACTTGAACCTCCAAACTTTCTTGAGCTTACCTTTTAAAGTTCTTTCCTAGTCATGCTTGGTTCTTGGGTCAGGGAGAAGATGGACATATTTGAATGAAGTTTGAACAGCTGAGAGAAATGAAGTAAAGAAAAATGAAGTAAATAGGTTATCTGGTGAAAGGAAAAAAGGAACAGGACTAATCTATAATGTATGAGCTAGTCATGCTTTGTGTCTGAGAGACAAAAAGAGTGTCTCTCAGATTATTACTTCAGGATATTAATAAATGTTTACACATACACAGTCACGTACACACGCACACACATACAAACTTTCTGTGATCTGATAGTACTTTCCACATTTATTTGGTCATATAAACTTTTTTAAGTGGAATATTTGTGTGAACAGCTTTTTATAAAATAAACCTTGAAATTCAGTCATCAGATTTTATTTTATTATGACAATAAAATACTTGAGGTAACAAGTCTTTTGTATCTCTGTATTTCTAATGCCTGACACATGGAGAGTAGTCAGTAACATTTGTTGACTCTTGTTGGTTGGCCCAATAAACAAACTAAGCCTGTATTAATTTACCTTCACAAGTGAGAAGACTGAAAGGGAAAAAAGTTGTAAGTCATGAGCCTAAGGATCAGGGAGATTAAATGGACACCTATTTGACTCCAAACAAGGATATGTTTGTTGTGCTACCCCAGGGAGATACCAAGTATATAGATTATAATGTACCTGACACCCTCAAGTACAGTTCTAAGAAACATCATGTGAATGATGAGTCCCCCCTGAATTGTGTTGCACATGTCCTTTCCAAAGCTGTGTGTTTTTTTTTTATTTTTTTAAATTTTTTAAAATTTTATTATGTTATGTTAGTCACCATACAATACAAAGCTGTGTGTTTTCCACTTTTGTGCTGGGCTAGGGTGCCCTTGACTCTGTCTTCTCATAACCGCCCATCTCTAGCAGAGGTGGATGGCTACAAGGGAATCCCTAGATTCTGGTCCTGCTTCAGGCAGCCATGAAAGATTTAGTCCTGCATAATGGGATCTTTAGAGGTATGGTCATTTCTGAGACACATCAGGATTTCTGTTCAATTTTTGCTATCTCTAAGGAGCATAAGAATATGGCTTAGCTGATACCTTTGGACTCTCCCAGGGACTTTAATATGTGTATGAATTACTTGAGGATATTGTAAAAATGCAGATTCTAATTTGGTAGGTCTGTGTGGGGCTGAGATTTGGTACTTCTGATAAACTCCAAGACGACTGTAATGCTGCTGGTCTGCGCACCACACTTGGCTTAGTCAAGTCTGGACTATATTGAAAATCCAGAGGCAGACTCTTACCCCCAGTTGAAATTTAAAATCTTTCTGATAATCTTACTGTTGTGAAACTAAAATTTCCTTTTTGAGTTGTAGAGTCCAGTAGTAGAGAAGAACAACTTTCCTGAGGTTGTCCTCAAACTCAGTTGTTCCAGAATTGTGAGAATGCAGAAGCTTTTTATAAAGTTTCTACCTGGTTGTCATTGTGTGACTTTGGAGACTGGTTTTCAAATAACAAAGAATTCTTTGGTAAAAGGTTAGAGGAAAGTTTGATATAAATAAAGTATTTGAGAAATTTATCAGACTAGGCACATTTCAAACTGAAAAAAAAAAGATTTATTCAGTTCGATGACATTCGATCACTTATTATTTTGCAGATCAAGAATTCAAAGATGACTAAGATAGCTCTGTACTTATAGAAGCTACTGTCTCATAGAGATAAAAGATAAATAAAAATATAAGGCAGTTTAATTATAAAATAATATTGCTATGTACAAAACACTATGGGTGCAGAAAAAAATGTGCAGCTACTTCTGTGTGGGGCAGTTAGGGAGGCCTTTAAAGGGGCATAATGGAGGAAAAGGTAGTAGAGGTGATTCTAGGCAACTCCAAGAGCATAGTCAAGGACACAGGGAGCACAAGTACAAATGTATTTGGAGAATCTTGTCTCACAATATGTATTCAAAGTTCCAGCTTGGAATTGTCATAGTGGAAGATGAGTAAAGATGAGTTTGGGGAGAAAATATAGGGCTGTATGTGAAAGGGCTTTGTATATTATGCTAAGGGATATTAACTTTGTTCAGTTGGCAAGATAGAGTTATTAGCAGTTACTAATTATGAAAGGACACAATTAGATGTGTATAATAGAAAGTAGCTCTAGAGGGAAGAGGCAGGGAGAGACTGGTAAGTTTCGTTTACAGGGTCAGGGAGAGACTGGACTCAGAGAAACCAGTTAAAAAAAAAACTATTATAATAAGGATGATGGGGCCTGAACTAAGGCAAAGAACATCTATAAGATGGAGAGGAAAAACATTGCAGTTCATGGAATGAGGAAGAAGTCAGAACTTAGGACAGAGTTATAAAATGAGACATTTTAGCCACTTGGTAGAAATGGTATTATTCTTTAGAACTAGCAGTGACTATAAAGATGATTTTGTTGATATGATAGAGTTCTGTTGTTGCACATTTTATAAACATGCACTTGCTTTTTCAATTTGGGTTGCCTTTTTTTGTGACCAGGAACACAAATGCAGATTCATTTGTCCTTTTAGCCCTTCCTGCATGTGTCCAGGGAAATTGGTTGGGTCATAGTGACATAAAAATGAACTATCCAAGACACAGAAGGGAAAAAATGCACTCCATCTCAGGTTCTTGCTTAGGTCAGTTTGCCCTATAATCAGCCCACATAATTCCTATCATTTTTCTCTGCTTGTGATATTTTGACCAATAAAGAGGCAGACCTCTTTTTTCATACAGATTTTCTGGCCACAGATGCTTCTGTTTTCCTCTGCCTCTTTCTCAATCTATGAAGCTCTCCATGTTTATCAGTACCAAGGAAGTTTCTCTTTGTGTTTCTTCTCTAAGAAAGAAGGCCGATACAGATGGATTCACCCCTTAAGTATCTTCCTGTGGAATTACTAAACTAGAAGTGCTGAGTTACATGTTATCTATTTGATAGAGACCCTTGAAACTTTATAAGATGGATTATTAGTCTCTTATTTTTTTTATTTAATAAATACTCCCTTTTTGTTGGAAAATAATTTTTGGAAACCCCAAAGATACCAATTCAATGCATATAATCTGAGAAAATTGAATACATTATGACAAAACTTAGGGAAAATATTTTGCTATTTTACATGGAACTGTTGCATAAACTATGCAATCCATCAAACATTTGTTGAAATCTTTTCATACATACATCACTGAGATAGGTTCTATGAGTATCCAAAAACAAGACAGAGCTGCTAGTCTTGATGGTCTTATAATATGGTTGAATAAAGTGATGAGAGTGAGAGAGAGAGAAAGAGAGAGAGATTTATCCAAATATTGGCATGACATATGAATATTGCATGCATGGAAATATAAACAGTTCCAGTTAGAGCCAATAAATGGCCTTTGAAGAGAATTCCAGAATAGATTAGTAGGAAAGGGGCTCTGTGGAAAGTCAGGAGTCTTTAGTCCTCTATCTTATTTTGAAATACATTTGGAATATTTTCTCTATCAATGCCAGAACACCTTAAAATATATTCTAAATAACTTCTCACAAGCACATTTCTTGCATCCCCTCTTCATCCATTCAGTTTCTCTTTCTGCCTCTCCAGTTGTTTTAGGTTGCATTTTTGAATGAATTCCTCTGAAGAAGGCCTCATTTTCTTTCATCTTTCAGAAAGCTTACACTTCACCCGTGTGGCCCTCCTCAGACCAAGTTTGGGCAACTCACTCTGACAAACCTTGACGACAGCAAGCTTCACGAGAATAGGAATTGTCTGTGTTTACCACAGACTTCATGGCATTCCAGGAGGCTCTGCTTTGGATTTACTCTTCATTCACTACAACACCAAATGCATTTATCCTTTAAAATGTAAAGTAAATATCTGCTTTATTCAATATTGGATAAACAGTTTCCATTTAAAAATATCAATCCCTGAAAGAAAAAAATATCAATCCCTGTCAACACAGTCGATAGCACTTGGGTGTAGAGGGCCTATCTGTGATTTTTCAGAGCAGGTTTTCTACACCGCCTGGCAAAGCACGCCAAGAAAAGTATTCATATGTGCTTTGTAAAATACTGATGCTGATAATGACAAAAGACTTTCTTCTAGAATAAATATTAGGGCATTTCAAAAAGCAACTTAAAAATTATTAGGCCTACACAGTGAAAAACCCTAAAAATAACTTGCTGCTTGGTCCTATACTCAGAACACCAGTACATATTTATTACCCCATTTCTAATCAAGAAGCAGCATTTTCAAAATATCAGCATTGCTAAGCATTTTCTAGCCCAAATATTGTTTTTATTTACCTCCATAAACTTAAAGATTTATCTTCTCCTATGGAACAGCTCTTAGCATAGCATTCCTTCATTTCTCAATAGAAAACTTGGGCTTTCTGCTTTAAACTATGTACATTCCTTTAAAAAAATAATATTCTAAGTAAGTTTTTATCAAGTTTCACAAGGTCTAGAAACTTTTATTTGTCTGCCATTTGCTCTGTTAACTGATACTTAAAAGAATCGTTCTACTTCACAGTCATGAGTTTCTTGGATTTCTCACTCTTGTGTTACTAGTGCCAAAACTTCTAGAATAACTAAACAAGTCTTTATGTAAATAGAAACATGCCCCACAGTGCTCTGCAGCTGCTATCAAGATGAAAATACCAATCTTTTCACCTTACTCTGCTTACACCCAGCTAAGCAACATCTGTAGCCTAACCTCTTTTGCCTCCAAACAAAGAATTTTAATGATTTAGTCCTTCTTCACAAAGAAAAGATTTCTTGTTTTTGTTGTTTTTTTTTTTTTACATTTCCAGAGTCGTGTAAAGTATCAGCAGGATCAGATATCGAGAAATCACTTTATGCGCTTGCACAGTACAGTCACATTTGGCCATTGCTGGTGTCTTTGGATGTAAAGTATCAGTGGACATATTTCTGATCCAGTCCTAGGGAGATACCTTGGGATACCATTTAGCCAGAATTGATTTGGTTGCTTTATTAAGTGAGAGAGAAGTAGAAGTTCTGAACCATTACCATGGGAACTAGGACTCTTCTCCCAGTTGAGAATTGCAGTTAGGAATAGCCATCTAAAGTATGAAATTCCAGTGTTATTTCAAAATACAGCTGGTATAAACTTTCAGAGAAAATTTATATTATTAGAGCTGAGAATACAAATTAAAGGAATATCCAGTGTAGTCATTTATGTAAAGTTTCAGAGTCTAGAATGAGTGTACTATCTTCGGTAGACTTTTCTTTTTTTTAAATAAAACTACATACATGACTTCACTTGAAGTACCTTAATGTCAGCTCAAATAAATTACTTCACAGTTAAAAAGATTAGTATAAAAATGACTATGACTCAGAGTTGAGAGTGGGAAGTGTGAGAGCAATAGTTTGCAGGCAAGAACTGAGTGTGTTAAAGTGTCTTACATAATATTCGTAATAAAAAAAAACAGGTGATACAAGTATTTATCTTTATAGCTATTGATGTTAATGTATGTGGACAATTGATATTATTTTAGAATTTACATTTATATAGTTTTTTCTGAGTAAAATTTTATGCTGGACTCTGCACATTCAGTTAAGAAAATCTGTCCTTTTTAAAGTCATTACTACTATGTATCAGTAATAAATAAACTTCTCATGGCAGAGAATCCGAAAAGTTGAGGTAGGGACAAAATGGTCCAAAATGAAGGATTAAACCTAGCAGCTATGCAGTGGTACTTAGTCTTGAATTTTTTCCAATTATTGGTTTTGTCTGTGTATATCAGCTCATGAAATGAAGAGATGATGAAGAACCATCACAAAAAATAACAGACTGTCTTACTCACATACAAAAATTTAAAAAGTGACTGTTTTGAAAGACATATTTATGAAAAAATAAGGTGGGATTTTAGGTATTATTTGTTGATAATCTTCAAACATAGTCATTTTTCCTTAAATTGATTAGGATAGGCAGAATTTCTAGATGGGTCCCTGAATTCTCCACTGCTGGTATACAAATCATGTTTGAGGTCCAGGACTATAAATGTGATAGATTTTACTCCTATGATTGGTTGCATTATATGGCACAGTTAACCTCAAGACATGGAGATCATTTGGAGCCATTTAAAAGCAGAGTTTTTCTCTGGATGTTCTCAGAAAGGGAAGTCAGAGAGATTCAAAGCATGCAGGGGATTTGATGCAAAGGCTATTTTCTGTTGCTGAGATGGACAAGGCCATTTGGCAAGGACCTGAGAACAGCCTCTAGGAACTGAGAGCTGTCCCCCATCTCCAGCTAGTAAAATAACAGGGAGCTCAGTTCTATAACTGCAAGGGAATGAATTCTTCCAACAACGTGAAAGAGCTTGGAAGCAAATCCCTTGTCAGAGTTTTCAAATAGGAATGCAGCCCAGATGACACAGTTTTCAGCCTGTGAGACCTTGAGCAGACAACTCAACCACACTTCTCTATAAAATTGGAATATATTATACGAGAGAGAGAGAGAGGGAATGAGGTTAGAGAGAGAGAAAATACAGAGATATCAGGAAGCCAAAAACCTTTACATAATAACGTAAAATGGATGACTTACAAGGCTTGCAGTGGGGCAATGAAGCAGTGACCCTGCATGTATGTTCAGCCTCCTTCATGCAGCATTTCTCCCCTTGAAATGCTGTCCTAAAACTCTTTCTGTTTCCCTTCTCCATGAACACTAATTCTATAACCACAAGCCCAAGAAAAGCTAGACTGAACTTTGATTGTCTATTAAAAATGACTAAGTTTTTGTTGGTTTTATATTAAGTTAGTGTTGTATCATTCATTATAAGTTACAAGTTATTAGTCCTAGGCTTTCTTGTTGGTTTTAGTGATAGTATTTAATGTCTACAGAAATTTTGTGGCCATGATAATCTTAACATGTCAATAACATTAATTTTCATCCAGAAAAATGTGAAAATGTTTGGGGAAATCATAAATTGTATATTTCGGTACAACGAATTTGATCATTCTTTAAAAACACTAATAAACCAGAATATCTGTAAACTGTCATAAAATGTAATATGATTTTAATGCTCAATTTCCTTTACATTTATCCATATATTTCATGTGCATGTTTTCTATATGACAAAATTACCAAAGTATTTAGACTTTATATTCATTGAGATGTATAAATAAATTGCTATAAACTAAAAATTTCATTTTATTATGTTATATTTAGTTACTGTTTTAGATATGAATAATTAATTCAATACATATTTCTTGATTTTACTCATTCATTCAACAAATATGTACAGATTATATACTGTGTTCCAGAGTCTGTTGGCTTCTAAGTATAAAATGGGTTAGATATAACCTTTATACGTACCTGACACTCTCTAAAGTGCTGAAAATTAAGGACGAATAAGACATGGTCTTTTCTGTGATAACTTGGGTCTTCCATATGAAATTAAATGAGCAAGACATTTATAGTGGGGAATGCCTATGAAGGATGAAGGAAGGGGAGAAAGAGAAAGTGGAAGAGCCTTCAGACAGTGATGCAGGTTTGAGACATTTGAAGTTGAGGGAGAAGGAAAAAGGATTGGAAAGGAAGAGTGTGAGACTCCGGGAGTCCAAGAAAATTCTTGAGTCTAAGAAAGTTTGGCTAGGTTGATGGGATGCCCTCAGGTCATGGCCATCTGTTAAGAGTGCAGCATTGTGCAGAAAAAGGCCTCCATCAGCATCACTGTGCTCAGTCATTGGCTACAAGCAGCCCACAGGAAGCATGGCCTCCATACAAATATTGGTGGATTCAGAAGGGCAGGAGCTGGGCTGTTAGTCAGTCATGTTCCCTGGAGCAGAAATGGTGAATTTTCATGGCCCCTAGAGTCTACCCTAGAGCGCAGATCTACTTCTCTGTGTATGACGAGGGAGCAGTTTCTCCATGGTTACCATGGCCTCCTCCTTGAGGGCCTTAGAAAGGGGAGGTGAGGGGGATAAACTGCACATCTTACTGTTGCAGTTGGTCTCAAGTTTGAAACTGGTACTCATCCTCTCTCCTCTACTATTCATTTTATATTACACTCACCCTTAGTTATTACCTTAGCTGGCTTAGCTGGTATAATGACCTAGAACTTCTACCTAAGATAATTGAGCCCTAGCTAATTATATCAGTTTCAGGCAGAGTTTCTGGATAAGTCCATTCACAGTTAAAATGGGGCAAATTATAAAACCAGGAGGTACTCAAGTGATCACTTTGATTCTATGTGTATTTCTCCTTAACCCTATTGTGTAAATGAAGCCCTTGTCTTTCTACTCTTCAGAGTCAATTATCCCTCTCTCAAAGATGACTTCTCTTGACTGATGCTCTCTGGATACAAGGAGTACAGAATGCCTATGGGCAACCATGGCTTATAAATCAGTGGAATCCTTGCTGTGCAACTTGGAAAGAGTATGGTTCCTTGGGGGACCAGAACTGCTAAACCTGCAGATCCTAAAGTTTCCAGGACAGACTGGCAGGGGTAAGAAACTCAAATTTCCCGATGGGTCATTGAGTGGAATGGAGATTGATGCCACTCCTGCTTTCACTTCTTGGTCTTTGGACCCATGGAATCTTTGTATAAGGGTCAGAGTGCTGTATGGAAATCTGTGATGTGCTGCATATACTACATCCGAAAGAATGCATCTACTGTTTCAAAGTGGTGCCTCTGAAGGGGCACTTTAGCTGTGTCTTTAGAAGGCTGTTCCAGTGCTCATGAGGTCACCCTGCTTTGGGATGGTGTGGTTTGTGATTTGGCCATTGGATCTGATGGTGTTGTGCCTACTTCAACATCTCAAGTGCTGTCTTGTGTGGGATTCCATGCCTGTGAACCAGGTATTTGTTCAGCCTCCAGAGGGTGGCGCTGGCTGACACTTGGTAGACAGGAAAGACAAATCAATGCCTGCAGTAGATATTATTGCTGTGAGGAAAAACCTCTTGATTTTTTCAAGGGACGGGGCTTAGTGCAGTCACCTTGCCTTCTAGTGGCAAATTGGTATTTCGAGGAAGAGGGCCATTATTAGGGGTTCGGCATTGATCTCTTTTGCTGTTGGAATGAGCATTCAGAGGCAGCAGAAGCTAGATGAGCTTTGGTAAGTAGAAGGCCATGCCATTGGGTTGATATGTAACTTTCATCTCTGGCCACTGCAGACAGTTGTTAGTTCACGTACCCATCATCCCCAGTTAAGGATGACCGATAGATAAAGATTGTCAACTGGTGGAATTGTTTTGTCTACTTAGCTTTTCAGTGTTTCTTTCATTGTGGATGGTTTTTGGTGGGAATTAATGTGTGATATGAAATCTTCACACATTGTGACCACTTTCATATGCCCACTGTTGAAATTTTCCTCTTTTGGATTTCCCTAGCATCTTATTTGTGTAACAGTATTACACATTGTTGCAATTATTTGTTTATATGACATTTATACCTCCCTACCATTTCTTGATTCCTATATTCTTTTATATTTTTATGTTTTAATTTCGCTATACTATATTCTCAGGTTTTTTTTTTTCTCAGGTTTTTTTTCAAGCAAGTTGACTAGTATTTTCCTTTGCCCTTCTTCGTGAATGGTAGTTGGCCTCGCTATCTAAGTTCAAAATCACTTGTCTTCAAGTGTTAGACTCATATTAATCTGATTATCTTTAATTGTAGGTAATCTATTTGTCCATAAATGGGCATTTTTTTATCATTGGAATTTGTAAACTTCACCAAAAATATTTCTGGGTATGTATCATTATTCAGTTTTGGTCACTGAAACCACATTGTTGCCTCATCATGTTCAATCTCTTTTTCTGAAAATCCATTCAAATGTGTTTGTATCTCCTCAATTTTCCTTTTTTCTCTTCAAGTTTTACATTTCTAACTGCAATAAGATGCTGTTGGATACCAACTAGAAAGAATATAAACCAAAAGACTGTTAATAAAAAGTGATGGCAAGGATAAGGAAAAAAAAAATTGAAACTTGGTACACTGCTGGTAGAATTGTAGAATGTTAAAGCTATATTAGAAAACAGTTTGGCAATTTCTTAAAAAGTTAAACACGTATTTACCATAAAACCCAGCAATTATACTCCTAAGTATCTGTCCAAGAGAACTAAGACATAAATGTCCACACAAAGAATTGCTTGTGAACATCCATAGTGTAATTATTCATAACAACACTAACTTGGAAAAAAACCACCCCAAATCCATTAACTAGTGATTGGATAAACAACGTGAGGTATATCCATGTAATAGAATACTGCTCAGAAGTAAGAAGGAACAAACTATTGATGTATGAAGCAAAATGAATGAACCTCAAAGAAATTATATTAAACAAAGGAAGCCAGATACAGAAGACTATATATTATATGACTCTATTTATATGAAATGTCTAGCAAAAGCAAATATAGAGAGACAGAAAGCATATCAGTGGTTGCTTAGGGCCAGGGATGGGAACTGGGATTGCCTAGAAGGTTCATAAAGGAAATTTTTAGGTTGATGGAAATGTTTTAAAAATTGGATTGTGGTAGTAATTATACAGCCTTAGAAATCTACTAAAAACCATTGAACTGTACAATTAAAATGGGTGAATGTTATAGTATGTAAATTTTACCTCAGTAGAGCTGTTAACAATTTTCCATTTCTTTTTCTTTTGCCCTCATCAGAGTCTCTGAGTTGATCTAAACCAACATTTTAACTTTTTAAAAAATAGGCTCTATGCCAACTTGGGACTTGAACTCACAACCCCAAGATCAAAAGTCATATGCTCTACTGACTGAGCCAGCCAGGCACCCCCTACCATTTTGATTTTTAGCTGAATTTATTCTGCTTTCTACTAATCATATGTTTTAATTTCCAAAAAAGCTATTTTTGTTTTTTTACATGGCAATGTACTTTTTTTTGAAAATTAATACATTTTATATTTTTGGAACAGTTTTAGGTTTATAGGAAGATTGTTTGGAAAGAGAGTTTCCATATACCACCCTCCCCCCACTCTGTTTCTCCTATTATTTGTATCTGCATTGTGTGATATATTTGTTATAACTGATGAACCAATATTATTATTATTATTATTATTATTATTGTTATTATGAGCTAAAAGTCCATAGTTTATATTAGGGTTCACTCTTTGTCTTCTACATTCCGTGAGCCTTAACAAATACATAATGACATGTATCCACCATTACAGTATCATACTGAACAGTTTCACTGCCCTAAAAATCTCTGTGCTCCACCTATTTTTCTTTCCTTCTCCCTCCTCCTGAGCACTGACCCTAAGCCCGTGGCAACCACCAATCTTTTTATTTTCTCCATAGTTTTGCTTTTTTAAAAATGTCATATGTTTGGAATCATACAGTGTGTAGGATTTTCAGTTTGACTCTTTCACTTGACAATATGCTTTTGAGGTTCGTCCATGTCTTTTTGTGATGAGGTATTTATTTTTTGTTGCTGAATGATATCCCTTTTTATGTAAGTCCCAGTTTTTTTAATCCATTCACCTATTAAAGGACATCTTCATTGCTTTTAAGTTTTGGCAGTTATGAAGAAAGTTGTGTAAACATTTGTGTGCAGGTTTTTTCTGTGGACATAAGTTTTAAATTCATTTGGATAAATTAAAAACTTCTGCTCTGTGAATGAGAATGACAAGCCACAGACAAAGAGGAACTATTTATAAACACTTACCTGATTAAAAAAATGGTATCCAAAATATACAGAGAACTCTTAAAACTCAACAATAAAAAAATTTAAAAATGAGCAAAGATCTAAACAAATGGCTCACTAAAGAATATATACAAAGAGCAAAGAAGTATATGTAATGACACTTGATATCACAAGTCATTAGAGAATTAAAAATTAAAACAGTTACAAATTAAAACAATAATGAGATACTGATATACACTTATTAAAGTGGCTAGAATCCAAAACATTGACACCATCAAATGCTGACAAGGATGTGGAGTAACAGGAACTCTCATTCATTGTAGGTAGGAATGCAAAATGGTACAGCCACTTTGAAAAAGAGTTTGGCAGTTTTTACAAAACTAAGCATATTCTTTACCACATAATTCAGCAATCATGCTCCTTGCTATTCATCCTACTTTTTTTTAATGGATGCAATATTATGATTTAATGAATGTCACAGCCTCTTGAATCACATTAGCAATATAATATAACTAGATTTTTAGAAGTCTATACTTAAAAAATTATTTTAATTTTGCTTGCATGCAAGTAAAGTTTATGTCAATGCATATTAATAACTAGAGTGAGCTCCCTATCCAATTATTTGAGAGATAACTGACATATAACATTATATTAGTTTTAGGTGAACAACATAATGATTCAGTATTCATATATATTGTGAAATGATCACCACAATAAGTCTAGTTAACATCTGTCACATCACATAGTTACAATTTTTTTCTTGCAATGAGAACTCTTAAGATCTATTCTTTTAGCAACTTTCAAATATGCAATATGGTGTTATTAGCTATAGTCACCATGTTGTACATTACACCCCATGACTTACTTATGTTATAACTGCAAGTTTGCACCTTTTGACTACCTTCACCCATTTCAGATTGGTGGTTACCAGAGGTGGGAGGTTGGGGGGGTGCTCTATGCAATATTTTCTTTTTTTTTTTTTAAAGATTTTATTTATTTGAGAATGAGAGAGAGAGAGCAGGGGGGAGGGGCAGAGGGAGAGGGAGAAGAAGACTCTCTGCTGAGCATAGAGCCTGACATGGGGCTCGATCCCAGGACCCTGGGCTCATGACCTGAGCCGAAGGCAGACGCTTAACCAACTGAGCCACCCAGATGCCCCTACAATATTCTCAGTTATGGTTTTTTAATCTTCTGAGGGTCCCCTTTGGTATGTGAAGATGTTTGTGGAAATTCTTGAGTAAGCTTCACCCTGTATACACCAAGTGGGAACTGAATGACAGTGAGCCTGTCTTCCTGGTCCTCAGATATTTAGCAGATTAGCACATTTAGAGGGTAGGGAGTATTCAGCTGGAGGCTCCATCAAGTTCTTTCATGACTCCCATCCCACCCCAGTCCTTATCATGCTCTCTAATCTATTCATATTCCAGCGTCTTCTGGTGGGACTTTGGTTGTCGGGGTGTGTGGTTAGATCCTTTAGTGCCAGTGGGAATTACAGAAACAATTGTGGTGACTTCAGGGGTTTGGATACTCTAATGTGCCAAGTGTGTTTTCCTCATTTCTTGGGGCTGTTCACATCTAAACATGGCATTTTCCCCCTTCTACCTGGCTATTTCATGGCCCTACTACCCATGTTAAGAAAAATGTCTCAGTGTATTTAGCATGCACTGTGTAAAGTCGTTCTGGACACTATTGTGATTTAACAAGTCCTTCAGTTATCCTCACTGACCACCCATGTCTCTAGTGCCTCAGCTTCAACATTACTGAGCTTGACATTTGAACTTTTCTATTTTATTTCTCATTGAGACTCTCTCTGCTTTTGATGCCACCCAGTTATGCCCAACTTTGTTTTATTCCAGCAATTAGATCTTGTGTATCTCTTCCAGAAATTCTTCAGTGCTTTGGTGCATCAGTGTTTTTCATGTCTTCTATTAGTACTATGAGTTTTCTTTCTTATCCTTTTAATTTCTTTGGATATTTCAGTGAGATTTTTTTTTTTTTAAACAAGAAATAAACAAGTGGGCTAATTTCATCTTCTTGGAATGGATTCCCAGATTTAGAATATTTTTTGCAGTTCTTTCAAATATAGTCTGGAAGTCCTAATTGCAGTTTTTTTAATACAAATTCATTAATACATTGAATTGACATCTTTGTGATTCTTAAATGTTTTATTTAAAGATATTGTATAATTCTTATGCATATACATTGTCTACTACATTTCTAAACAATGTTTTTGAGGCTCAAAATAACAGCACTGGAAAAAAAATCAAAATATGTGCAATTACCTGCTTTTTAAAGAAGTATTTTTTTCTTTCCCTTAGCAAAAGTGTGGCTTATTTTGTGTGTATGTATACACACACACACACACACACACACACACACACGATCAGTGGTAAGTCAGTCACACAAATGGTTGGTTCTTACAATCTGTTTGTGCTAATATTGGAAAAGCCAAGTTGACAAGGAGAGACAGGGTTATTTTTAGCTGTTAGATCTAGTGGATATTGACATAATTAGAACATACGGAGACTCTCCATCTTTGACAGGGTTTAATCAGTTAAATCCTCATGTTCAGCATTGCAGGGTGCTTTTCCATAGGCAGAACACAACTGAAGATCCACAGGAAGACAAAAAGAAAAATTTGGCCATGGAATACAAATGGGATGTCTATGACCTAATCACAGAATTATTTTAATTCAAGTGAATTAAAATTTAAAATATCCTAAAAATAATAGAGTATCATCTATACTTTGCTGTAGATGATTTGGTTCAGTGATTATGATTTTAATTTTTATGTACTGAGTGCTAAATGAATTCAAACACTGCTTTTTTGCCTTTATTTTTTGTAGCAACAAGATATAATTATTTTTAATTGTATTTTGAATTATATGTATTAAAGACTTTATTTTTTAGAGCAGTTATAGGTTTGCAATAAAATTGAGAGGAAGGTACAGAGATTTACCATATATAGCCTGCCCCCATAGATGCACTTCCCCATTATTAACATCATTCATATGAATAAGACATTTTTACCAAGATTGAACTACCTTGACACATCATAATCATCCAAATCCATAGTTCACATTAGGATTCATTCTTGGTGTTGTGCATTCAGTGGGTTTAGATAAATGTATGATGACATGGATTTGTTATTATACCATACAGAGTATTTTCACTGCCCTAAAAATCCTCAGTGCTCTATGTCTTCATCTCACTCACTCCACATCCTTGGCAACCACTCATCTTTTATTGTTTCCCATTATCCAGAATGTCATATAGTTGTCATTTTCATTATCCAGAATGTCATAGAGTATGTAGCCTTCTCAAGTTGGTTTCTTTTACTTAGTAATATGCATTTAAGTTTCTTCCATGTCTTTTTATGGCTTGATAATTCATTTCTTCTTAGCATTGAATAATATTCCATTGTCTGGTTGTACCAGAGTTTATTCATTCACCTACTGAAGGACATCTTGGTTGCTACCAAATTTTGACAGTTATGAATAAAGCTGCTATAAATACTCATGTGCAAGTTTTTGTATGCACATAAGTTTTCAGTTCTTTTGGGTAAATACCAAGGGGCACAATTGCTGGATTGTATGGTAAGAGAATGTTTAATTTTGTAAGAAACTGCCAAACTGTCTTCCAAAATGGCTGTATCATTTTGGATTCCCATCAGCAATAAATAAGAGTTTCTGTTATTCCATATCCTCTCCAGCATTTGGTGTTGTCAGTGTTTTGGATTTGACCATTCTAATAGGTGTGTGGTGGTATCTAATTTTTGTTCTAATTTGCATTTCTCTGGTGATTTAGGATATGGAGCATCTTTTCATATTAAATTATTTTTGATGGTACAGCTTCAAGTGTAACTTAGGTGGACTGTTCTTTAAATGGTTTTCAGCTCTTTAAATGATTTGAATATTATATTCATAACGTCTGTGGAATCAAATCCCATGTAGACTGTACTATTGTATAAGTAGGAAATAGGGTCATTTTTTTTAACATGTAAATACAATAAAAACTAAAATTTAAAAACAGTCAACTTACAGTTCTTGTCCTGAAGTTAGCCCCATGGTCTCCAGAATGTGACCACATGATCTGTATGTACATAAGGCTGAGTTTTCCTGTCTTAGAAAAAATAACACAGATGCTGATTGATGACCTTTGAAAGTGGCTTTGAACTTGTGATAGGTTATTTCTACCAAAATTTCTGTGTTTTGAGGATCAAGTGAGGGGAGAAGTGTGGTGAACAGAATAGAGAGTACATTTCTTACATTGTCAGTACCCTCAGCTTACTAGTGATGCTATTTGTACTCTTTTCCAAATGTTCAGATTAGGAGAAGCATAATCAGGTTTAGCCATCTGGGTTCATGCTGAGGGATTGTTTGTTCTAGGAAACCTGAACCCTATAATATCTAGGACTGGACAGACAGAGGAGTAGAATCAGTCCTCATGACCTGGATGGTAAGCTGGATTTAACACAGGGGCATTCGTTGAAGATTTAAGTAAAAAATTCCCTACTTTCTCAGCTGCTTGCCCAGAAGGAAGATAGACCTAATTCAGAAATTTCTTTTGACTTTAATTTGTAATTTTAATATGAAAACAGTAATCTTGAAAAGCTTTGCTGTGCATGCACATATTACCTATGCATATCTGTCTGTCTATCTATCTATCCATCTATCTATCATCTACCTATCTATCCAGCTATCCAGCTAGCTAGCTAGCTATCCATCTAAATATCAGGAACACATTTTGATGATAATATTTTCTCATTTTTTAAAATTAAGTTTTTTTAAATGATTTTTTACATTTTAATATCAACATATTATTTTTACCTTTATTTGCTTTTAAAATTTTTAAAAACCTGAACATGAATTTTATCCTTCATCTTTTAACTTTTTCCACAAATCTTACTTAATAACTCTTTTGATCATGACTCATTATTTTATGGCACTAATTTTATCTTTCTTTTATCTTTTATGTTTACAGTCTTTTAAAAATCTAGTTTTCATTAGTTTTTTATTTATTGCATGTTTTCTTCTCCTTACTTTTAAATGCTAGTAGAGTTCTCCTTTAAACATTTTAATTTTACCTCAACTTGTATTTTTATTTTAAATTTTTGTTTTCCTCCTGTTAAAATGTTGATTCATTTTAACAAGTTTGGATTGTAAAATAATTATTTTGTTTTTCTTAGCATTTGCTTTTGAGAATTAAGGAATGAAACAAGAAGTAGGTTTCTTATATCTGCAGCCTACGCTATTTCTTCTAGACCATATTGCTTTCTCTAATAATGTGGCCTGACCTACTTAGTTGTCATAGACAAACCAAAGCATCACTTCAGTGAGGACATGCAGCTAATCTTGCATTATCTAGGCTATTTAAGGAAAACAGGGCTGCACATAATCTAGTCAGGATGAAGCATGTTCACAAAGTCATCTCCCTGTTCTGTCTAAAATTCTTTGTAACCACACATTTGGAGACATTTTATTGCGCTCCAGTGTATGAAAATGGTAGAGAGGGAAACTTGTACTTTTTGAAAAGCCAGTACATGACTTTCAAATAGCTACCTGGGCTGTTATGAACTAGAGCAGACTTTGTAATCTGGTTTAAAAGGCAATATGTACTTTCTCACAGGCAGGAAAACAAAAAAATAAAACAGATATCATTTCACAGCCATCATATAGCAAGATAAAATAAAATTTCCCTTATTCTCAATTTTACTATAGATGTGGAAAAATAAGAATCTTTGCGAACTGCTGGTGGTATTATATTTGGTATAAAAGGACTGGAGAATAATTTTTTAGTATGTGCTAAAATTGACATACAACCTATACCTCATTATTTTACTGCTAGATATATATCCTTATAGCAGTGGTTCTCAAACTTTCTTAGTCACGGGATACCTTTAAGCTCTAATAAATCACTGAGAACCACAAAATTTTTCTTTTGTGGATTTTGTATGCATATATACTTATATAACATATTTATATATGTATACATTTTATACACACAAATTTTTATATGCATATATATTTATATACATATATAAATTCATATTCATATATACATATGTAATTTACATATATTTTCTGTATAGAAATTAAATCTGAGAAAAATTTAAACTGTTTATTGATTTATTTTAAAACAACATAATACATTCATTACAAGGTAAAAGAACGTATTTCATGAAAATAACTGTTTTCAAAAAAGAGATTATTGGGAAGAGTGTCATTGTTTATATCTTTTTATCTGGCTTAATAGAACACATTTAGATTCTTATATATGCTTCTTCATTCATGCTGATTCACTATGTTTTGGTTGAACTAAATGAAGAAAATACTTATTTTGCAAAGGAAGGAGCATTTGAATAGCTTTTTCATATAACCATGGATTTCTTTTTAATACATCAGAACTCAATAAATGATACTCTTTAAATGTTAATATTTGCAGTGTGGATTCTGCAGCCATGTCAATAAACATTTTGTACTCTTTTACACTAAAATCCATTAATCTGGGGTGCCTGGGTGGCTCAGTTGGTTAAGTGGCTGTCTTCGGCTCAGGTCATGATCCCAGGGATCTGGGATCGAGCCCCACATCAGGCTCCCTGCTCGGCGGAGAGCCTGCTTCTCCCTCTCCCTCTGCCTGGTGCTCTGCCTACTTGTGCTTTCTCTATCTCGCTGTCAAATAAATAAATAAAATCTTTAAAAATAAATAAATAAATAAAATCCATTAATCTATCTTGTACCTTGTTTTTCTTTTCTTTTTAAAATGATTTTTATTGAGGTATAATTGATATAAAACATTATATTGGTTTCAGGTGTGCAACATAATGGTTTGAGATTATATATATATATATACATAGTAAAATTCCACCAAAATATGTCTAGTTACCATCCATCATCATACAAAGTTAACTTTTAGGATTTGCACTCTTGGCAACTTTCAGATATGCTCTACAATATTATTGACCATAATCGCCATGCTGTACATTACATCTCCAGGACTTATTTTTTTTATAACCAGAAAATTGTAACTCTTGATTCCCTTCACCTGTTTCTTCCACTCCCTAATCCTCCTCTCATCTAACAACCAACCACTATTCTCTTCTCTGTATCTGTGGTTTTGGTTTGGTTTGGTTTGTTCATTTGCTTTGTGTTTTGGATTCCACATATAAATTAAATCATATGTTATTTGTCTTTGATTTATTCACTTAACATAATACCCTCAAGTTCCATCCATGTAGCACATGGCAGGATTTCATTCTTTTTGTTGTTGTTGTTGTTTCAAGTTTTCATTTAAATTTTAGTTAGTCAACATATAGTGTAATATTAGTTTCAGGAGTAGAATTTAGTGATTCATGACTTACATAAGACACTCAGTGCTCATCACAAGTATGCTTCTCAGTACCCATCACCCATTTAGCCCATCCACCCACCCACCTCCCTTCCAGTAACCCTCAGTTTGTTCTCCATAGTTAAAAGTCTGTTTTCCGATTCCCCCCACCTCTCTCTCCCCCTCTCTCCCCCACCATGTTCATCTGTTTTGTTTCTTAAATTCCACATATGAGTGAAATCATATGATATTTGTCTTTCTCTGACTTATTTTGCTTAAAATAATACACTCTAGTTCCAGCCATGTCATTGCAAATGGTAAGATTTCATTCTTTTTGATGGCTGAGTAATATTCCATTGTAATACATACCACATCTTCTTTACCATCAGTCAGTGGACATTGGGCTCTTTCCATAATTCGGCTATTGCTGATAACAGGGTGCATGTGTCCCTTTGAATCAGGACTTTTATATCCTTTGGGTAAATACCGAGTAGGGCAATTGCTGGATCAGAGGATAGTTCTATTTTTAACTTTTTGAGGAACTTCCATACTATTTCCTAGAGTGGCTGACCGGTTTGCATTCCCACCAACAATACAAGAGGGTTCTTCTTTCTCCACATCCTCGCCAACATCTGTTGTTTCTTGTGTTGTTATTTTTAGCCATGCTGACAGTTGTGAGGTAGGATATCTTGTTTTAGTTTTGATTTGTATTTCCTTGATGATGGGGGGTGTTGAGCATCTTTTCATGTGGCTGTTAGCCATCTGTATGTCTTCTTTGGAAAAATGTCTGTTCATGTCTTCTGCCCATTTCTTAACTAGATTATTTGTTTTTTGGGTGTTGAATTTGGTAAGTTCTTTATAAATTTTTGGATACTAACCCTTTATCAGATATGTCATTTGAAAATATCCTTCTCCCATTCCATTGGTTGCCTTTTAGTTTTCTTGATTGTTTCCTTTGCTGTTTAGAGCTTTTCATCCTGATGAAGTTCCAATAATTCATTTTTGTTTTTGTTTCCCTTGCTTCACATGACGTGTCTAATAAGAAGTTGCTACAACTGATGCCAAAGAGGTTGCTGCCCTTGTTCTCCTCTAGGATTTTGATGGTTTCCTGTCTCACATTTAGGTCTTTCATCCAATTTGAATTTATTTTTGTGTATGGTGTAAGAAAGTGATCCAGTTTTATTCTTCTGCATGTTGCTGTCCAGCAACATGGATATTCTTTCCTGCTTTGTCAAAGATTAGTTGACCATAGAGTTGCGGGTCCATTTCTGGGTTCTCTATTCTGTTCCATTGATCGATGTGTCTTTTTTTGTGCCAGTACCATACTGTCTAAATGACTACAGCTTTGTAATATAGTTTCAAGTCCAGAATTGTGGTGCCTCCAGCTTTCTTTTTCAAGATTGCTTTGGCTAGTCAGGGTCTTTTGTGGTTCCATGCAAATTTTAGGATGGTTTGTTCTAGCTCTGTGAAAAATGCTGGTGGTATTTTGATAGGGATTGCATTAAATGTGTAGATTGCTTTGGGTAGTATAGACATTTAATAAAATTTATTCTTCCATTCCATTGATCATGGGATGTTTTTCCATTTCTTTATGTCTTTTTCAATTTCTTTCATAAGTGTTCTATAGTTTTCAGAGTAGGGAGTTCATAACTTACCTCTTCAGTTAGGTTTATTCCTGGGTATCTTACGGTTTTTGGTGCAATTGTAAATGGGATCGATTCCTTGATTTCTCTTTCTGTTGCTTCATTATTGGTGTATAGAAATGCAAAAGATTTCTGTACATTGATTTTGTATCCTGTGACTTTACTGAATTTGTGTGTCAGTTTGAGCAATTTTTTGATGGAGTCTTTCAGGTCTTCTACATAGACTGTCAAGTCGTCTGCAGAGTGAAAATTTGATTTCTTCCTTGCTGATTTGGGTGCCTTTTCTTTTTGTTGTCTAATTGCTGAGGCTCAGACTTTCAGTATTGTATTAAATAACAGTGGTGAGAGTGGACATCCCTGTCATGTTCCTTACCTTAGGAGAAGAGCTCTCAGTTTTTCCCCATTGAGGATGATATTAAGTGTGGGTCTTTCATATATAGCCTTTGTGATGTTGACATATGTTCCCTCTAGCCCTACTTTGTTGAGGGTTTTCATCAAGAATGAATGCTTTTCTTTCTCAAATGCTTTGCCTGCATCTATTGAGAGGATCATATGGTTCTTATCCTTTGTTTTATTTATATGGTGTATCATGTTGATTAATTTGTGGATATTGAACCACCCGTACAGCCCAGGAATAAATCCCACTTGATCATGGTGAATGATTCTTTTCTTTTCTTTTTTATTTAATTAATTAATTTTTAATTAATTTATTTAGTGAATGATTCTTTTAATGTACTGTTGGATTCGATTTGCTAGTATTTTGTTCAGAATTTTTGCATCCATGTTCATCAGGGATATTGGCCTATAATTCTCTTTTTTAATGAGGTCTTTGGTTTTGGAATTAAAGTATGCTGGCCTTGTAGAATGAGCTTGGAAGTTGTCCTTCCATTTCTTTTTTTTTGGAACAGTTTGAGAAGAATATGTATTAACTCTTCTTTAAATGTTTGGTAGAATTCCCCTGGGAAATGATCTGGCCCTGGATTTTTGTTTGTTGGGAGATTTTTGATAACTGATTCAATTTCAGATCTTGTACTTTGAATAGGTCTTATCACCATGCTTAATTCTGTTACATTATCCAATGGATATTTAGAAGATATTGGTTTACTACGTTATGCAAACCTTCCAAATGTACACTTAGGAGGATGAAAAAGGCAAAGGGTTTTTATGATTAAAATGTTTTTGAGCTCACATATGCTCTTAAAAAATCTTGGGTGCATGGCCTGCCTGGGTGGCTTAGTTAGTTAACTGGCTGACTCTTGATTTCAGGTCATGATCTCAGGGTCCTGGGATTGAGCCCTGCATTGGGCTCCGTGCTCAGTGGGGAGTTTTTTTGAGGATTCTCTCTCTGCCTCTCTCTCTCTGCCCCTCCCTGTTGCTTGCACACGCTCTCTCACTCTCAAATAAATAAATAAATCTTAAAAAAAAAAAAAATCTTAAGTACCCCCAGGGCTTTCAGACCAAACTTTGAGAACTGATAATTTAGAGTAACTCTTGCAGATGTGCACAAAGAGATATGAATTATGTGGTTAATTTAAGTTTTAATTGTATTGGGGAAAAGAAGAAACATCTGAATGTTCAGTATGAATAGAAAAACAAATTTATAGTAGAATCACAAAGCTAAATTGAATGAACTAGGGATAAATGCATTCTCATGAGGAAATTTCAGAAATATAATGTTTAGTGGAAAATTAGGTTTGGTATGATATAATGCATATAAAATTTAAGAACACATAAGAAAATGTTGCATATCATTTATGCATACATAAATACATGGCAAAATCTAAAAACATAGGTGAGAAAGATACTAACACCAGACTAAATGGGAAGAAGGAAACTGAGCACCTTAAAAGGCCTCAGAGAAATGATCAGGTCAGAGTCAACAAATATAAATAACAGAAAAAGTCTGGAGTGCTCATCAGAAGAAAGGAATTAAACGTTTATAGTTAGAGCATGAGACCAGATCTGTACCTGCCTCTACTTTCCTGTAGCTATTGAGCTTTTGGCCTATGTCATAATCTGTAATAAAACCTTGATATTAAGTTCTAAAAAATATGAAAACATTTATATTAATGCTCCAAGTGTAATTTTGGGACTATAGAGACCCATATCAAAGCCTAAACTAATTCCACATAATGGTGTGAATTTGGGGCAATGGGAGAAGATTGACAAACAGTCCTTGACTGACTGTGGAGTTTACCCCTAAAATAAATCCAAAAAGATTTTTCTCTGAAGTGGAAATTCTTGGCAGCATGTGCTCTCAGAATTTGTCCTAGACCTTTTCTGAGAGATAGGACAGTACATCCAAGTATTAGGAATTCCCAGTTGGGGAGACCAAATAAATTCTAGATATTAATACTTAATCTAGGCCCTCCACTTTAAATATGAACAGGCAAATAGGAATCAACAGTGCTTTTAAGAAATAATATACACTGAAAAAGAATACCAAATAAAGCAGTATGACTATCACCAGGGGAAAGAATAGAGGAAAAGAAAAAAAAAGTGTATATATATTTAATTGACATCATTGAGATATTTGAGAAGGTCTCATAGCAAAATAATTAACTATTATAAAATAAACAGTGCTTTTTAGAAGATAAATATATAATTACTGTAATTAAGTGGACTTTGGTAGACAAATAGAAGGGACACAACTGAAGAAAAAAGAGTGAACTAGAGAATGGAGTCAATAAATTGCCGTAGAGGATAGTGAAAAAGGACAAAGATTAAAAATGAGAGAGAACAGTTAATAGATGTAGAGGTTATGTTACAAAATATGTGTAATAGAAATTGTAAAAAGAAAGAACATTACACATGGAATGGAGGAAGGAGGAGGAAGAGGGGTAGGGAGGAGAAACAGGGAATCCAGACCTGCCTGGAAAAAGACATGAAAACTCAGATCCAGAAGGTCCACAGAATGATTTCAAAATGAGAAACAAAAACAAAAACAACATAGGTAGAATAAAACAAACACCACAAAGCTTTTAAAAATGCTTTCCTGTTCAAAGTCAGAATGCCATTATATTTTATGTATTTTTCATACAAAATTTGTTGCTGATGTATCAATTGTGTGTGTGTGTACATACATGTACACTAATTTATATGTGAGGTACATCTATGTGCTTTTCGTCACTACCACCTGATTTTGGAAAAAGAAATATCATTGAAATTCTAGGTGTGAGTTAAAAAAAATAAGGATACATTGTCATAATACTGTTACATGTATTTCCCTCTAATTAAATGTAAATTTAGTGCAATTTAAATCCTAATCTTAATAAAATAGTTTATGAAAGTTGAAAATATGATTCTCAGGTTCATTTGTAAAAAAATAGTGTTCAACATTTATAAGCTTAGTTGGTAATGTCCTACCAGAAAACAAATTATGTTATAAGGTTAGAGTTATTGAAAGATAAACCGTTGGTACCAAAATTCATTAGGGGGAATAAAAGAGAATTTGGAAGCACAACTATATGTGCTGTGGGATTTAATTTATCAGGTGATGAAGTTCGCATTCATATCAGTAAGGAAAAGATAGCTTATTCAATATATGGCATTAGGTAATATCTATTTGGGAAATAGAGAAGCTTTATTTCATTAAAAATGCAAAATCAAATGATTGAATCTATAGAAGCTATAAAAAGTACTAGAATAAAATGCATGAAAATATTTTGTCGTATCCCTTTGCCACTTTATACAGCTGGTAGCAGCTCTCCATCTTCTCTCCTCTGTCCTGCGTGCCTTCTGCCCCATCATTTTTACCTATTTTATTTAAATCCATAGCTCTCATTTCTGTCTGACCTTACATATATATATATATATTGTACATCTCTTGTAACTAGAATGTACACAAATGCAGGGATTCTGTCCGCTTAGTTGTTTACAGTATAGAATCAAGCTCTTTTCCTTTCCAAGTCTCCTGAACACTCTGTCTGTATCTCTCTCTCATTCTCTCTCTCTCTATATATATGTTACATATATATGTTCGAATAACATATATGTATGTTCAATAAACTCTGCTTTCACTTCCAAGAAAAAAAAAGAAAGAAAATTGCCTAGTATAGAGTAGGCACTCAAAAAGTTTATTAAGTAAAAAAATGATTCATCATGATTATTGAGAGCATATTTATATATTGTCTAGTCTTTTGAAATAAAAATGCAATCTCATAAAATGGGATATAAAAATATTTGTTTAGCTTGCATGGGAGATAACAAGCTTATGATCTAAATCCCAAACTTTCATTTATAAATAAGTAAACAGTGTTTCCCTTTTCCATTCTCTGTACCACTGCCATTTTCAACTTATCTTTACGTGCATTCTTTTGAGAGGGAGGTTTTGAGGGCAAAAGAAGACATAGTGTTCTTAACCTTCCTTACATAGGCAAAAATAGCTGTCTGAAAATAGTAATGTTTATTTTTAGAATGGCATTGGTGACTGGAAAATCTTTGTTTTGAAAGGTCAAAATATTGTACTACTCTGGCCATTTTCTAATTTTTGCACCATCTCAGTTGGAATGTTTACTTTATCTCTTCCATTATTTTTTAAATTTCCAAATGTACGTTCTTACCTCATCTTTGATTATGGACTGTAGTTACTTATTTTCAGTTGATTTCACAAGAGAACACATTATCTTTATTGATCTTTGAAGAGTATATTGAGAATAAATCATGACTTGGCTTATGACAAGTGAAACAACTTATAGAGAAATAAAGGAATTACAAAATAATGTCCATAAAGGTCTGTGGATATGCTCATCAATAAATTAGATTTAAAATCATTATTACATCTGAAGAATTGCAGTTTCACGTATCTTGATTCTTAATTCCAAGAATTCAGTGAGTTTGATGCATGTAAAATAAGGATGATACAATTTCATTAATTTGTAGCTTTGTAATAAATTAAAAGTCTATTGTTGATTAGTTCCTATACTGTTTTTTTCCCTGAATTTTTATGTACCTACAAGAAAACCATAGAATTTTCTGAGAGTATGTAACTGTGAGAAGACTAAGATTAAAAATGTTCTATAGTTACTTCATATTGGATGATCCATACTTAGTAAAGGAAATTTGAATGAAAATTTTCAAAATAAAATTACGATCTATTGGAGGGTTTTTAAAACAATCAGGGGCACCTAGGTGGCTCAGGTCAGTTAAGTGACCAGCTCTTGATTTCATCTCGGGTCATGATCTCAGGGTTTTGAGATCAAACCCCCTGTCAGACTCCATGCTCAGCGGGGAGTCTGCTTGAGATTTTCTATCCCTCTCCCTCTGCCTCTCCCCCTACTCTCTCTCTCTGTCTCCCTCTCTCTCAAATAAGTCTTTTAAAAGAATAAAACAACCAATGAATTTTAGGATGTGCATGGTTTGTATCAGAATGCTGGAAGAGATTTAATCCTGTTGGATGATCCTATATGGATAAATCACCCTATGAATGAAGGTAATCAAAAACTTTAATCATGATAAGAAGCATAGCAGCATATTATTGTCCTTATAAGCAAACAATTTTTAACTGAATAGAAAATTTAAATAAAGAATTAGTTAAAGAGAATTTTAGTAAATGTAAAGTTGAGGTTGTCTCTTTAGGAGGCATAAAATTATAGAAGGAAGTAAAGTAAAAATCCAATGGATGTTATTTAAGATTCATCATGTATTCTATTTCAGTTTTCATTGTATCATTTTTAAAACACTGAATATGAGAAACCCATAAAAAATATTTAACCTAAAAACTGTTAGACCATTTTCTCTGTAATATCCTATCTATAGTGTTCTTGAAGAGGGTACTTCCAGACTCACCATATTTTAGAGGCCTTGCTAATTTTTCATTAATTCTCTATGAAGCTATTGATTGATACTGTATTTTTAACTTTTATTTATACATGTGAAATTTTTATTGATGCTATATGAAACTAATGCAGAAGATATGGAAGTAAGAATTTAGAAACTTATTTTTTGAATGCAGATGTATCCCCATCCCCGACCCCCCAAATCCTGTAAGTATCCTTAAGAATACACACTTTTTTGTGGATATACAACAGAAATCTGCAGACAAGGCAAGTGATGTGAATAGGTAATCCATGTTTCTAAAGGTGAAAATGGTCAGTCCATCTCTCTCTCTCTTAGGGTAGTAATTATATTAAATAGTAGAATTAATAAAAAATGTGTTACTTCTGATTTTTACTCTGTATCTTTGACTTTATAAGTGTCTAGTTTGAATTCCCCTAGAACATACACTAACTCATGGACTTGTGTTTATTTGGGAGATGATCCTTGGAAGCACAGGTGAAACATTGGGAAAGTGAAACCAGGAAAGGGGAAAAATCGGTAGTGCATTAATAAGCAGGTTACTGATTTTGGCAAGTATGGTTCAGTCTCATTGGAAACTGAAAGTCCTGATGAACTACCTCTGAATTGTCCCTCAGAGTGATAGGTATGAAGGGTATTTATTTATCATTAGGGTCCATCTTTGATTGAGAGTTTTTCCTGGGATATAAAATTTTCGATATTTCTAGGCTGTTCTGTGTTCAGAAGAGAAAGTTCTCAGGTGAAAAAGCAAAGATTTTATTGTCAATAAGGTGAGAATTTGTCAGTGTGCCTAATCACAATGGGTGAATCTTAATGGTAGGAAGGCTGTTTTCTTTTTTCCTCCATGCCACACCCTATAATTATATGAGTCTTATATACAAATTAATACAGAGAACAATATATCCTAAGTATACACTAGGACATCCTCATCTATACTTTCAGCCTTTTCCAGGATTCTTCTGACCTTGTATTCACATCCCAGTGTTTGCCTCTGCTCCTTGCTGTTATAGTGATCCATTTCTCCTCATTTCCTTCACCTCCTTCTTACCCCTTAGCTCAGTACATTACTTTACTCTTCTTTGATGTAGTTGTTACCCACTGAGTCTTTGTTAACTTATGTCATGTCTTCTGTTCTCATCTCCACAGGGAGAAGGATCAGGTAATTCCCATTTCCTATTACGTCTATAATACTGAGAAAGCAAGCCCAACTAAATTAAGTAAAAATAGTATTACCTCACTTAGAATAAATATTCTCATTTCATCTTGATGAGTAAATTTATCTAGTATCAATTACCAAATAGCTATTTTCTAAATAGATAATCAAACTCCACAGCTGTCCTGGCCACAGTTATCATCTCAATGAACATAGCAAAGCAGTGAGATTACATTTCCACTCAGTACCAGCAAAAGTACATTTGTATAAATATGTATTTAGATTTGACTCATTTTATTTTGGGAAACTCATGTATTTTCCCTGAAGTTTTGAATAAGCTCATAATACAATTTTATTTTAACCATTTTTAAATAAAAACGTGATTGAAGACAGTCTTTAATATAAACTGGCTAATGACAATTCACTTAGCATTTCCTAAAGTAAATTATGTTGAAATTGGATTCAATGATTCAGGAAGTCTTATTAGATCCATTTCGAATGCCCCCAAATTGATACTGTGTATTTTATTTGCACTAGAATATTAAATCTACAATTTCTTCTCTTATGAAATCTTATCTACGAGTAGATGCATAGTAGAGAATACAGAGAAAATGCTTTTCTAAATTACACTAAAACTCTGAATTATTTTGTGAATATTAAGTTAGGAATTGTAAAAACTTTCAATTTAATAGAGTAAGTGAACAAATGATTATTATGTAGTCATTTCCACTTAGGGACAGTGAAATACAATTTTTGTACAATTAAGAACAAAATTCTTATATTGAAAGGGGAAGTAGTACTTAGGGTTTTGATTTTCTAGTGCAAATATATCATTCAATTACTCTGACTGCTTCTCTTTACCACTGTAGATAAAATTTCTAAAGATGGAATTTCATTCTCCATTCTTGAGCTCAAAATACACACTAATAAGTATATACAAGGAGTTGGAAGAAATATCTAGGGGACACCAAAAGCATCAAAGAAAGAAATCTTTATTAACAGGGGAAAATAGGGCGCCTGGGTGGCTCAGTTGATTAAATGTCTGCCTTCGACTCAGGTCATGATCCTAGGGTCCTGGGATCAAGTTTCACATGGAGCTCCCTGCTCCATGGGGAGCCTGCTTCTCCCTCTGCCTCTCTCTTTCTCTCTCTCTCTCTCTCTGTCTCTCATGAATAAATGAATAAAATTTAAAAAAACAAGGGAAAATAAAATAATGGTTTAGATGTCTTTAATCTCAACTCTGAGCATTTTAAAGTGGGAAATGTGAACGAAATATAATTTATGCTAGGTATTCATTAATAAAGTATTAAAGATGAAAGCAAGAGTCTGGGCTTACTTACTAAGGAGACTCACAGCATAACTAAGGAATAGTTTTGCTTTGAGAAACTTTCTGATTATGAACAAAGAAAATAGATTCAAGTACATTTTGCTGTGATTGGGATTCAGGCAGAGAATTCTGGAAAAGGGACTACCCAATTTCAATTACTAATTACCATTTACCCCTGACGGAAATGATAGTAAGCACTATAATTGATTTTATCATGCCAACTTATCTTTAATATCAAAATCTGATATATACCATACCCAAAATTTAATATGATATACCAGTTCTCTGGTAAATACAGATACAACATTTAAGCCATTACCAAATAAAGTTGAAAAAAAACCATCATTCTCAAGGAAGACACAAGAACCCAGTGGACAGATACTTGAAGAGAGGGATCCCAGCTTTTGGAGTGTGAGGCGTTTAGGTCGTGTAGTTGTGGGGGGCACTATGTTCTCCCCTAACATGATCATACTCTGTTGTTGCAGCTGTATGATTTGATAGAACCTCAGCCAACAGCCTGTTCTGCTGCCTCATATTCATGGTTGAGGGAGCACCTGGACTGACTGCGTTAAGCATTCTGCTGTAGCCCATTTCTTTGGAGGTTTTCCAGGAGGCCATCTCTCCCTCATGGAGGCCAGTCTTCAAGTGACTAGACTTGGAACAAGTTAATACTGAATGGGGGAAGTGTTTCAGCTGCGTCAAAGGCAGTGCATAAGTTAAAAATATGGACTGAACAATAGTGATTGGATTTATCAAGATGAATTTATTTGTTACCCTAAGATGAGCTATTTCAGTGGAGCAGTGAGGTCAAATCTGGATTAAAGCAAGTCTGAGAGGATGCGGGGATAAGAAGTAAGAGAAAACTGGTAGAGACAATAGAAGGAATTTTATTTTTATTTTTTTAAATTTTTATTGTTATGTTAATCACCATACATTACATCATTTCAAACAATCTCTATACCACACATGGGGCTCGAACTCATGACCCTGCCACCGAGTCGCATGTTCTACTGACGGAGCCAGCCAGGTGCCCCAAAGGAATTTTATTTTTAAAGTGAAAAAAAAAATAGTGATGCCACATAGGAAATCTAGAGGGCTTTTCTTTCTCTTTCCTTCCTTCCTCTCTCTTTTTTCTTCTTTCAAGATAGAAGGTATCTCAGCACATTTGTTTGTTGGTGGGGTATATGAATAAGTAAGAAATGATGATTGAGGAGAATGTAGACAATTCCTGGAGTAGTGTCTTTGAGTCATTAGAGGGGATGGGATCCAGTGCAGCCGTGGAGGAGCTGGTTCTGGATAGGAGCACTAACAGCTCTTCCATAGTAACTTGAGTCAAGAGAGAGCCATGTGTGTAAAGGCAGGTAGCTTCATAGTTATGGTCATGGCATCCTGCAGAAATTCTCTTCTGATTGCTTCTTGTTTCTCAGGAAATTCAGGAATAATGTGGGGAGCTGAGGCCAAGCAGAAGAAGGAGAAATTGGAATGGGGAAACTTTAAGAAGCTAGTAATCAGATAAAATTAACGATTTACTTAAAGAGTAATTTTCAGTTCCTATTTTGTTCTTGGTCAGTGATTTTAGGACTGTATACATTTTATTCTGGTTTAAAATGATTCCTTCGCTTAAAATCGGACTTCATTTGTAAGACTGAGGCAATAATGTGGCTTCTATTATTTTGGATCACTGGGTAGCTTCTGTTTTAATCTCTGATAGCGGTCACTCCTGACTTAAAGAGATAAGTCCTTCAGTTACTATTATGTTATAGGGCCACATAAACTGAGTGGCATAGGGGGGGTACAGAATACTATGGGTTAAAGAAGAGAGGAAAATTCATGTAATTGAGGAAGATATGGAAAGATCTTAGAAGTCTTAGAAGAAATGGCATTTCAGTGTGATACATCATTATGGATGGCATTGATAAAAGACATCATGTATGAGAGAAATAGGAGGTCCAGCATAGAATCTTGAGGAGTGTTTAAAATTAGAGGATTGGAAGAGAAAAAGAAGGAAGGAAAGGATGGTTGGGAAGAGCAGCAATCAGAGGAGTAAGAGGAGAACTCTGGTATTTTATTTCATCCAGTTACCGAAACACTGCTCTGTTGCCAGGAGTTCCACTAAAGCCCTGGACCCGTAAGAGGGAGTCCACGCCTGTAAGACTTCCACAGTCCAATGAAAAGGCTTAATTGAATGTCTCTCCCATGATCGGAAACTTTTAGGTTGAGGGAATCCTGAACACATTTTGAAGGGCCAGAGAATAGTGAGAAAATTATAATATGTTGAAATGTGAGCTGTTTAGTACAGATATTTACTAGTACATAGACAAGCAAAGCTTGCCTATTTTGTTGAATTCTTTTTATTTAAAACTCATTTTACTATGTACATGTAGAAATGATCTTTAACTGACTACTTTGAATATCTACCCTTTGTTTCTGCTTGTTCTGTGTTCTCAGGACACAGTAGTTCATTAGCTTTGCTGCTGTGAAAGTTGTATACAAATCTGTTGGGCTGAGATCGAATTAGCTGGAAGTAACCTTTGAAAATTTGCAACTCAGTGGAGCATGAGGGCCATTAAACATGCAGTTCTCTTAAAGCAAGCTGGGAACTATTGGTGAGTTGCATAGGTCAGAACTGCTGTTAAACTTAATTTTCTTCTGGAATAAAGGCTTTCTTGTTATACAAACTTGTTGCCACACATAACTTGATTTAAGACATAACTGCATTAGCTGAATGTCTACATTTAGTTCACTGAATAATTTAAATCATAAACATATTGCACATTGAATTTTCTTCCATAAAACATTGCAAAGTATTACCCCCCTCTGAATTAGTAATTGATGAAATGTAGAGAAATGTAGAGAAAGCTTAAATCTGTCTTCAAAAGAATATTATAGGCATTTTAGTTTGCAGTAGCTAAGATTTTACGGGTAAGGATTTTTCTCCCCTTTCTGTGTGAGGTCCTATAACATTTTCACTTGGCAATGCTAGCATTGGCAAAGGTTGCATGCTGGTTGGAGCAGACCTCATCATTTCTTCTAGGAGTTTCTCTTCTTAGGCACTGATGCCAGAGCTGCAGGCTTCCGACCATTTGCGTGGCTGGGCTCTCAGTGTAGCACTCCACGTCAAACCAAGACTTCAGGTTTCAGATCCAATGTTTCAGCTGTAGTTTAAAGTATATGTTATTCCTTACTAATGTAATGTGTGTGTCTCCTTTATCAACTTAGACTAATAATTAAAATCACATCTATCTCCTTAGTTAAATTTAGCTGCTCTGAATTCCCCAGCCCATCTCTTCTGAAATATCTTCCTTCCTTTATCACCATAAATCTGGTAGTCTAGTGCTGTTACCGTCTTCTAAAAAGTGTGATTTGGTGACAGTCATGAGCTCTAATTGCTGATCCAACTTCATCTTAGGATGCAGGAGAAAGGAAAGATCTTTTTCTTATTGTTACGTTCAGCTGTGATCTTCCCTGCCGTTCTGGCACTACAGGCCTGGACTCCTTGATGCTGAGCTCTTTCCTGAAACAGCTCCTTTCATTTATACACACAAACCATATCCCCATAGGGCCAGGGTGGCTGAAGAAGGAAGAATTTGTATTGTGTATAAACCAGCCTTCTCTGGTGACAAACTAGGCTTGGTATTGAATCTGAGTCACCTGTTCAGAATGCCCTCACGCAGGATGAATTTACCTTCTACAGCTCCTCGTGCCTTTTCTGCCCATGACCTCAGATTTGATCATGTCCGTTTATCCAGACTATTCTGTCTCAAGATGCAATAGTCTGACATTTCATCTTTTTCATTTTCTTCAGGCCATTTCTTGGTTTCCTATGCAATTCTTTTTATATCTCTTAGCAATCTTTTAGTAGTTTCCTTCATAAAAATATAAATATAACAAAACAGAACAAAAAAAAAATCCCTAAGAACAGCACAAGAAAAAAAGAACCAACTGAAACTCCATCCCAGCAGACATGCAGTGCCATGGAAATACGATATTTGCAATTGAAGCTCCTTTGGTAATCCAGTAAGAATTTGTGTGGGTTTTAAAACATTAGGCCAGTCAGTAAAATGTTGAGGTCATATAACAATTGAAATTTTGACAAAGCATTAATGATAGCAGAATAAATCACATTTTTAAAAGGAAAGAAAATATGTAAAATCTATTACAAGTTTCAGGAACCCCACTTTCAGCACCTGCCTTTTGTGGACTTATTAGAACATAGGGAAGAAAGAAAATTTAAGGTTTAAAAAAGTTACTTTATTGAGTCATGATGCATACATATGAGAGCAAGGTGATGGATGCTCTAACTTTGATCAATGTTTTTGTAAGTCAAAAGCTCTTCTTTCCATTGAAACATTATACTTCTTTCTCTTCTCATACCAGAATTTTATAATGCATAGGAGCATAAACTGTGGATTCTGATTGCTAGACTTAATTCCCACCTCCACTACTTATTGGGCAAGTTAAACTCAGAAAATAGGAATAATAAATTTCTACCTCATGAATTAAATGTTATTTCAGGTAAAGTGTTTCACACACTGGTTCACATAGAATAAATGCAGTAACTAACAATAGGGACAGGGGGAGGGATCCTGTCGGTGGTTTGGCTTCTTGAAGTTTTCTTCTAGATTTTCCTTACTGTCTCTGAGTTCTTAGTTATATAGTTTACAGAAACATGGAGCTCATGAGTGCTTTTGGGTTTCCAAGTTGCTTTTCCTCAGCAGCTTGATATCATGTCCAGTATTAGCAAGCCAGATAAATATCAGTAAGGTGAAAAGAAAAAAGCACAACTTCTAAGCCAAATTGGAATGCAAATTATAACTGAGTGGACTTGTTTAGTAGATTTTAAAAATGCTAAAGGAGGCTAAAAGAGGCTTTCAGTATTTCCTACTGCTAAACTGCATAGGAAAACATAAAGCTCTTATGATCCAAGATCCTTGCTTCTTAATTCAGAACCCACAGTGGTCCCTAGTCAATTCAAGTCTCAACCTTTCTCATCAGAATCAATCCAATAAATCAGATAAAATTTGCAGTTCTTCAGAATAATGTGATCTGCAGATGTATTTAATTACCCATAAATCATGATTCATATTAAAGCTTAATGTGACACTTGCTAGCAGAGAAATTTAATCAATTTATTATTATTTGAAATTTGTTTATCCTCTGAAACAAAGGGCAGAGTTCATCTTACAAAATATTGGCCAAATTCAATTAAGTACTAGGCTTAAGAGCATATGAAGTCAACAGATGGAACAGAACTGAGGAGTCCTGATTCATGGCCCTTTTACTCAATTCTCAAACAATATTTTTCTTTAACTACATGGATTATTTTTGGTTTTGTTTTCCTAATAGAAATGTAGCCCAAAGTTGGATTATCTGATTAATCTGTAGACAAAGCTATGAAAATAATTACACTAACTTACAGAGGAAGAATCACTTAAATTTCACCAGATGCTAGAGAATTTTTCATAAGGATTATCAGAGACATGGCATTTAGCATCTATTTGGTCAAGATACTGTTCCACATATCCCTTCCTGTCAAAGAACTTATGTCTTTATTAAATATGTATCTGGCCTTGGGTGAATGCTGTTAGTTGATTCTAAAATATAGTAATCTATGTTCTCCAAGACTCATTTGGTGAACATAAAATATGCACGTTTGGAAGTTGCTTTATTTTTAGAACTAATTAAATTGATGTTAGTATTATTATAGCAGCCCCTGTTTGTCAATTGTGTACAATATTCTGGACACTGTGACTAGCTCAGGTTTCCTGGAAGTGACCCTGAATGAGGATCCTTGTGCCAGTGACTTAATGAGAAAGGACTCCTAGGTGAATTCACTAAAGGGAATGGGGAGTGGGGGTGGAGAAGCAGGGCAGGGGGAGGGGAAATAGAAGGAAGGCAACCCGAATGCAATTTAGGCAAAGCTCTATGGAGGTCAGAGATCAGCCTCATCCTACAGAAGTCTGTAGAAAAAGTTATGCCTCAGAGTATATCCCAGCTGTGTGTGAGGGAGCTGGCACCAGGCAGTCATTGTTTGAAGGTCTTCTTGAGAAGAATGTAAATTCCCAGGCTTTCCATGCTTTTAGTCTGGCAAAGCAGTCCCACAGGCAGTTCTTCACAGAGGAGGGGTGTATAGAAAACATAAAGAAGATCCACAGAATTATCTGTATTCTTTGTATGAGGTGAACATTAATATCCAAAATTTAGTTGAAGAAACTGAAAGAAATTTAGCAAATTGTTCAAAATCACACAATAACGAAGGTCAGAAGTTGAATTTGGAAAATTCTTAATTCTTCCTGATGATAATGGTGTCTCAGTTTCACATTGAATTGATTCAAGGCACTAAAATAAATGCGGTTTTTAATTACCTCAAAAACTTCCATAAAATAAGTGAGAAAGTGACAATATATGACTTAATACATATTGTTACTGGCAAAACATTTTCAGAAATGTTAAGTCCAATTTTTTAATACTTCCAAATTAAATAACATGACATTGCTACAGTTAATTGTATAGAAATTGTCATGAGAAGAATTTCAGAAGACCTTTAGTTTCAGGGTCAGTTAGCAATAACTTTTTGATATGATGTGAAATAATTTACTAAAATATACAAAACATTGGTGCTTGAACCCACCATTAGAGATTATCTGGTCTAAAGGGCAAGAGTATCATTTAAAATAAAAATACTCCTTGATGGGTGCTATTCCTTTAGAGTTTACAAGGAGTTTTCATGAACAGTCTCTCACTTTTCACCCATAACAATCCTCTAATCCTCTAATAAACATTTTTTGTTGTTCTTATTTTATACCTGAGACAGTTTAGGATCAAAAGGTTAAGAAAAATTTCCATGTATCCCAACTAATTAGATTTATGATCTGAGCCCCAGGTATTTTGACTCAAGAACACCATAGTGGAATCGATTGCACTGTAAAACAGTACTATAAAACCATGCACTACATATCCACCATGTTAACTGTGCTACTAGACACCTTCACGTGCCTTGTATTTGAAGTCAACAAACCATTCGCATTAAAACAACATGTGTGGCGGGAAGGAGAAATGTAGGCCCAGTCGAAAATCAGATGAAAGCCATTGATTCTCCCTCCCAAGAAAAATTCACGAATATACATTTACACACATTTTTCATATATAATTTTAGTTGACTTCATGACATCTGAGTCCCCGGATTAATAAACTTGTTTTAGAAAACTCTTTAAGTATGAACACCTTAGAGTAAAATGAGCAGGAGACAAATGCCTGAGAAGGCTTAGCCACACGGTCTGCTCGTGAGGAACCTGGAGCTCAGGAAAGAGAGGAGGAGGAATAAAAAATGTAGGAAGTTATCAAAGGTTCATTCTTATGTTCAACCCTGTTCATGGATGTCCCTGAATATTCTGTCATTCAATTTTTGGGATGAACTTTTCGTGTTCTTCTACCTTCTCTAAGTTAACATCTTCTGATTTCCCCAATATGTAGATCTCTATATTCTGATCATCCTTTCATGTGTACACATTTCCCTGTCCCCCAGCTGCTCATCACAGGGGCCATGGGTATCACACAGTGTTCCAGGACAAAACTAATGGCATGCTCCCATTAGAATAACTCAAGAATTATTTTATTTAAGACCTCATTACAAAGATTTGGGCAGGCTACAGAGAATATGGAAAGGATAATAAACTACCTACTAGGGTTAGTAACAGTGTAGTTATTACTAACCTTAGGTCTTGAGGGAAGATAGGGTATTTATTAGAACTTGGAAGCAAAGAGTCGTGTGAAGGGGACAATCTTAAAAATAGTTGGTCCATGAACTTTGGTTCATGGACACGGCCTGCCTGAGATAATCATTCAATATGGGATTCAGAGGAATAAATACTGTAACTTTCTTCTAGACCCTCTGATTTGGAGCATCGAATCCCCATTGTCCAGCTGAACTCAACATGAAACATTAGGGAAACCTCTGTTGTAGTCCAATCAGTTCTTTCTTCCAAAAGAAAGCAACTTAATCCTGGATTCAAGGTGCAAACAGAATGTATACAGAAAAGTGAAACAGCATCTGTACAAACACATACACACACACACACACACACACATACCCAACTCCTCTTACCTCAGTCAAGTCCCAGTTATTATCTACTCAAGATAAGATTCAAGTTACTCCTCTTTATGAAGCCTTTTCTGATTCCTTGCCCCATGCTGAATCTAAAGCAGGCCTTAATCCTTGGAAAGGCATACAATTTTGAGCCAAGCCACTACTCTGGCACTTGATCTGCCCTCCACCTGATTTAAAGAACTATTTGTCTTCGTTTTATCTTCTTTATCTATTGAGAAGTGTCTTAAATGAAGAGGCTATGTTGTATATAGTTTTGACTCCTTCCCAGCACTTCAATAAATGTTTGAGTGATAGACTGAAGGCTAAGAATTAGTTTTGCTTATCTAAAAGAGGGGTATAATTACCAGTAGCTTTTCTCTTAAAGCATAGATCTCATCTTTTTTTGCTTTCAGCGTGCCAGACTAAAAAGCATTTTATCTGGGTTGCTTGGATACTAATGTTTTCTTCTATGCTGTATGAAAAGACTTTGTAATGCTTTTCAAACAATTTGTTCAACCTTTTAATTTTCTCGGGCATGGAAGATATAGCCAGATGCATTCTAATTTTGATTTACTTACTATACCCAAATAAGATTAACATGATACTTTTTCATATATTAATTTATTTTTTTCTCTCATTTAATACATGCTTCAAGATGAGGTATGCATAAACAATTATAATCAAAGGCAAAAATCATTAAAATGATTATAAAAGGAATGGTACACTAACTGAGATCAGAAAGGGGGAGCTTACTTCTTGCGGGGGCATGAGGAGAGGCTTTCTGGGTGGTTGTGCTGAGGAGTGTGCTGACAGAGGCTTTTTGAGGGGGTTATGACTAACCTGAGCTTCAGGAGAGACCAGCTAGGTGAGCCATGCCTTTCTGCCTTTGTTGGTACCAACTTTTTATTCTAGTTCTCCTCTAATCCTATTTCTGTTTGCTTTCTCCACCTCAGATCCATAAAGTGTTGGACTTAGAAGGGACTGGGTTCAACTGGTCAGTGATGAAAGGGCTACCTGGGCACAGAATTGGCTCAAGAGTAAACAGCCAATTCTAGTCTAGTTTTGTTTATAGAAACCAGATGTTTTACCTCCCGGACCAGAGCTCATGTTACCCACATGCTCTATTTTTCTGGAGATATCTAGTTAATCTCAGAGAGGAGAAGGGTGCTAAAGGTGTTGGTGTTGTGGAAGAATAGAGGGAATCTAAATATTTTGGAACTGACGTGAATAAATCTATAGTTCCGCCTGGTTTCTTAATACAAAGTATGATCTGTGCAGATTCTAAAACTAGAGATTCCAATAGAGCTATAAATAATAATAATAGGAGATTCTTTTTTTCCATTCTGGAAATATGTTTCCAATCTTCTCATACATTGAGAATCCAAAATCTAGAGAAACTGTAAGTGAAGAGTAAGATTTAGGGTTGAGTGGACAAGCCAAATATTTTTTAAAGGAAGTAAAAAAGAGCATATTATAGAAGTGGTGAGACAGAGAAGCATAGACTATGTGCCTTGGCACTGTTCTTAGTTGAGAAATGGATGTTCCATATATGACAGAGCTTTGGCAAGTATTAAAACATTGTCTTACTTCCTAAGCTAATTATAAATAATAAGCAATGGAATTATTCATACCATAAAGTCTGCACTGTAACTCACTGGAATGATAGGTTAATGGTTATAAAAGTAGAAAAGGAGGCTATATATAATATAGGGATACATATATTTTTATAAAATTTTCCAGCATTTATAACAGAAAGCAGAGCTCTCTCTTTTTCATCGTATCATTGGAATAGCTTTTACTAAAAACTGAAATGACATTTAACAACATCCTAGTGATCTATAATACAGATTTGTAAAGTGAGGTGTGACGTTTGATTCAGGAAGTTCTTGTCTTCATTTAAAAACATTTGATAGTCCATATGTTATTCAGATCTCTTCGTTTTTACCTAATGTCCTTTTTCTGTTCCAGGATCCCATCCAGAATATCATGTTACACTTAGTCGTCATATTGCCTCTGGATCCTCCTCTTGCCTTTATTATTGCTTAGCATAAAATCTTTCTCTGTTGCTTAAATTATTTTCAAATGTTCTTAACTGGAATAAGGAGGATAAACATAGATTAAAAAGTGTGAAGATCAGGCTGACAACGCAATTACTTATATTTTATATTTGTATTACATCTGCCTCACTAATTCTGTGCCCTGGCTTTCACTTCCTGGTATTTTTAATATGAATTGAATTTACAAATTGATTTCAGTTTAGGGATGCATTACCATCTTGAAACATAAGAAATCACATGTGAGGAGGCTATCTGTGTGAGCCAGGAAGTGCTAAATGAGAGCCTCTCTCTCTGTGTCATGGAAATGCAACTTAACAATGTTTAAGCCTTTTATTGGATCTGCCAATTACATTTTAGCCTCAGGGCTCATTTAAAAGCATCACAGGAAAACAGCTCTTGGCAACATAGCTAACGAGACAGAATTAATACAAGGCATATTAACAGCATTTTAAAGAACATCATAATTGTGACACAATGTTCAAAGCAAAGATATGCTAAGGGAACTATAGAATTAAGTGGGGTAATACCTTAATAGAGTTGATTACTTTGGGGACATCTAGGACCTATCTAGCGCTGCTTGGAATGCATATGTATTCAATGTATACCATATATGAATAATTTTCCAAGGCTCTGATGAAGTGAACACAAAGATGCAGTAGATATGATCTCTGTCTGTAAAGGAACTTAAAATGTAATGGGGGCATTCCACATGTGTGTGCAAATAACGGACAAGGCAGTGTGAAAGGCAGTGCTGAGTTTGGAAGTAGCTGCTCCCAATGTACTAAATTAGGTGCTCTAAATGAGAAAACCACTCTTAACTCTACCCATTCTAGCCCTGAGGTCAGAAGGCCAAAGCAGGGTAGGACAACCAAAAAGCAGCCTGCAAGTGAGGGACATTTTAAAGTCACAGCAAATTGCCTGTGAAGAATGAATCTTGCTTCTTTTGTACGTATCAGACCCGTAGGCTCTCTTACATATCCTTGACACCTACAGTCTGTTAGCTTCACAGTGCAAATGGTAAGGAAAATAACCGGTTGGGGCTGTGTAAGAGAGCAGAGACGCGTATCTTGGTTTCCTGGTTTGAAATATTCCTCATTTTTAGTAATAGTTGACCTTGTAATAGGATTAAATAGCTAGTGAGTGGCCTAATTAATGGCCCAATTAGCAATGGCTCTCAGTCTTCAGTATCGAATGCCTAATTAAATGTCCCTACTGTTACAGTTGACAAAGAAAGGACAAACTATGGAGAGTAAATTACAGTGGCCGCCTCTTTGCAATGACAGTGACATTTAGGATTTTCATATCTTTGAACTCTGTGTTAATGTTTGGGTACATCTCCTGAAAATAGCAGATGTTGGTGAACTCC
Organism: Phoca vitulina; assembly: GCF_004348235.1. Lineage (NCBI taxonomy): Eukaryota > Metazoa > Chordata > Mammalia > Carnivora > Phocidae > Phoca > Phoca vitulina. The sequence continues at coordinate 35,663,626 of NW_022589720.1, read as the reverse complement.
AGGCTGCACGGGGCAATGTAAAAAACACCATATTCTACAGCCTAGTGGAGACAGTAAGTATAATAGAATTGCATCAGAGAAGCATTCACTCACTGGGGAAAGCGCTTATGTTAACCCCATTTATTTACTTCTTTGTAGCTCACTGAGTCTTTCTCTATAGGAAGATAAAATGGAGTGGGGATGAAAGTTGGAGCATATTTGCATACAGTCTGGATTGATTGTCCTTATATGGATGTGGCTAAAATTGTGGCAGCTTTATTTAAAATAATTTTTGTGAATATAAAATAATAAAATTGAATGCATCATTCCACTGTGGGTTTGTATTTTCATGAGGAAAAGATAACAACCAATGGATATCTATTTTATTCTGAAGTTCTCACAAAATACAAATTCTACAGAATAAATACAAGGCAGTCAAAGTGCTCAAATATAAATATAAGAGGCCCTGTAGTTCATTCAGAAGAACGTTGAGCTTAATATGAAATTGAATGTGTCGAGATAGGGTTTACCATTAGATACCTGCAACTGTCCACTAAATATTCCTACAGGGCACTCTAATGCTATTTTATGAAGCTTGTGTTGCCATTTAAAAAGTTTTAACCATGACTACTGACTACCAGTGATAGAGATAAGCAGTGATGGCAGACATGATTGATACAAGACAGAGGAAGGAGAATAGGAAAGCAGGAAAAATCGTACAAGGAAGACTACGAAGATCAGCGGGAGAAAGCAATACCTTTCGGTTAGGAGAGTTAACGTGCTCAATACCATGATTCAGATATTCGTCTACAGCACCAATGGTTGTGAAACAAATGCTGCTCATTTCAGTGCTTAAAACGAAACTCTTGCAAGTCATAAATACACATTAAAACTTCATGGACAGAAATAATATGCTACTTCCTAAATATTTGCAACAAATCCTTCTGAGTAATGCTCATACAAACAGTAAGAACAACACCATAACCCATCAGATAAAGTGGGGAAATGACATGAATAGACCCCTATAACTTTTGTAATTTCCTAACTTAAATTTTTCATTCTATTTGGCAAATACGTAACTGAATAATAAAGATTTGACAGGTTTGTTGCTAGGTACTGTGGGTGTGGAGGTGACCAGGAAGATTCCTTATTCTTGAGGAACACCCAGTCACTTTGTTAGGGACAGGAGTGTAAACATACAAATTAAAATACAAACACATTAACAAACCATTGAGAAAAGGCAGGGGAGGATCTCAGGAGGGGTTCATAAAAAGAATTGTTAAGTAATGAAGTGGTCAGTAATAGGAAAGTGTATGGATGAGAATGATATTTCAGGTAAAAGAAGCAATATAATGAAACACATTTGTTTTAATGAATGTGGAAGTCCTCTGACTAAACTAAAAGTAGTTAATTGCATTAGATTTTTAAAAATCTTTTTTTAAAGATTTTATTTATTTATTTGAGAGAGAGAGACAAAGAGCACGAGTGGGGGCAGGAGCAGAGAAGGAGGGAGAAGCACAAGCAGGCTCTGCACTGAATACAGAACCCTACACAGGGCTCCATCCCAGGACTTTGAGATCATGACCTGAGCCGAAACCAAGAGTGGGACACTTAATCGCTTGATGAACTGAGCCACCCAAGCACACTTGCATTAGATTTTTGACTCCCTCCCAGTCTCCCTCTGTGCCTCTGTATAACTATACATAAGAAGAGAAACCTTGCCATGAAGAGAAAACATAGCATACATCTAAATCTTCATTTCTGTTTGTAAAAAAAAACAAAAAAAACAAAACCCCACATCATATAGATATTTGAAAGGTTGAATTTTAGAAAAGTGACATTTGACAGTTCAGAAATCAGAATAGAAGCCATCTGGGCCATAATTGTGCCATAAACTTCAAAACAGTAAAATTACTTCACTCCGACAGTGAATAATAAAATTGCACATGTTTAGTGATATTTTACAAAACAAAATTTGAATCCTGGATATTTTTTGAAAAAAAAAGTCTGTTTACTTATACAATTAAAGAATTGTTTAATATACCATTTTTTTTTATTGTCGTTAGAAACAGTATAAGAAGTTATAGAGTATTGGAGTATATATGGATACTCCTTCCTAAGAAGTAATTTCATAATTGAAAAGGGGGTGTACAGAGGATATATAGATAATTTCACAAATAATAATATGCCTATATATACATAGGTTACATATTAATACATTAAACATCATTTCTCTCTGGATAGTTTGCTGGCTCACATATCTTCATGGTTCCTTGAAGCTATGATTAATTACTTCTACCTCCTCCTTAGCTTTCAAATATAATTATCTTAAATAGCACTTATTTCTGGTTGTTGTATACTGTGTTGGAGGATAATGGAAATGCAAGTAGGCTGAAATTTTTGTATGAGGTTTTAGGAGATAAAAGGAGCTTTTAAAATGTGATTTTGTTATATTTTGAGGTCAGAACTTATGCTTCTTCCACCCAGACGTGTACTTCTTCACTTTAGTAATGAAAGCAATAAAAAATACTCTTCAGTTGTCATTTTACTTGCACTTCTTTTCTACTTCAACTTTTGCAAAAAAAAGAAAATCACTTATGCTAATTTAGAATTATATGCTGCAAATCTTGTGATCTGTAGTCTCCCATATTATGGGAGTTTTTTTCATAATCTATTTCTTTAACAGCTGAGCTAAACCATGTTCTCGTGCTTTAAGCAATTACTTAAGCACTTTACTGGCTACCGAGTAAAGAAATCTTCCACCAACTTTTTTCTTTGTGATATAAAGTGATGAAAATATATCATTTTCATGTTTGAAAATATATCTTCCTTATTAATATAAAGAGCTCATTTCCTAATTACATTAAAATCTTCTGGAATTCGGATCTGTTCTCTAAAGATTGACACAATTCTAAATTAATTGAACCTCTACATGTTCAACTTTATTTAGATAATTTTTATGACAATCTCATATATTCCTAGTATAGGAAATCTGCACAGAATTAGAGCCCAAGATGCAGATCCTTGCTCCATCCCTTCCATTCTGAGTTTCACTGTTCATCTGAAAACACTTCCCTGAACAAATGCTTTTGAATTTCTATCATCCTAGGCATGTGGGGTGGGTTGTGTGGGGTGGGTGTCTTTATGATAGTCACCTGTGACCAAAAAAGAATAACCAGACCCTAAAAAAGAAGTAAGCCATTGAAGGTGTTATCAATAGAGATGTTAAAAGTTCTCTGGTTAGCTTTCTATAAAAGACCAACCCTAAAGGCCCTCATCGGGACCCCTCTCACTCTTGAGAGCCTTTTCTGTATCTTCACTTAATAAACTTCTATCACTTTACTCACACACACAAAAATAATAAAAAATAAATTTCTATCATGCTTACAATGATGTTTGATTTTATTTTTCAATTTTAGATAGTATCTACTGATTTCCCTGTATGGAAGATGGGGATATAGTTCTTTTATATTACCCTCCCAAATATATTTTTTTTATTTTTTTCATTTCCTCGATGAGTTTTATATCATAATTTTGTTGAGAGCACAATTCTGTTTACCATATTAAGACTTTGTAAGTATTATTCACAGCTGAACCAATAAGTGTGTGAGGATTTCATTTCTTTCATACTCCTTCGGTATTCTAGAAGTTAATAAATAATTATCTCTTTTTTTATTTGCTGAATTCTTAATTCTCTCTATTATTAATTCATCACCAAACTCTCAGCAATAATGCATATCACCTCTTCATGTGTGCTAACAAATTTGGAAATTAATAAAATTCATCTTTTTTTTCCTTAAAGCTATTCCTCCTGAAACCCTCTGTCCTCTTGATTTGGTCTCGGGTAGATGACCTTTGAGTCTGCTGCACAAATGTCATCATGGAGTTTCCTTCATCTCTGTCGTGGGTCACAGCCAGTGTCCTGCAGCCAGTGACTTCCACTTCATTCAGTTTCTTTCTTGTTTTGGTGGAGTGATCATGATTCCTGACAAAGGATTCAGGGAAAATAACTTTTTGAGAAATTGCATGTCTAAGAAACTACTCATTATATGCTTGTGAGTAAATGACAGCATTGTTATTTATATAATTCTAGTTTGGGAATCCTTTGCTTTCAGAATCATGAAAGCATTGTTTCCTTGACTTCTAATTTCTAATGTTGCAGCTAGAGAAATCCAATGTCATTCTGCTTTATTACTTCTGTGGGAATTGATTCTTTTCCTTCTGGAAGATCTTAATGTCATTTAATTGTCCCCAACATTCTAAATACTCATTTGATTAATTGATAAATTTCAGTAAACATGTAGCAATATTAGAATTGTTAACCCCTAGTCTCCTGGATCATACTTTATCGATTGGAGTACATGCTTACATACAGTTTATTTTTACTTTGGTCTTACTCATTCAGTTCATTTCCAAAATTAGATCAGCACCTTTCTGCCACCACTTCTCTTAAGTGAGGTTGTTTCATATATTTGTAATACAGTTAGATTGTTTTCTTGCTTTTCATGTACTCTGCATTGCATTCTAGAATTCTCCAACATCCTGAGTATGTTCTTAAAAATTTGCATATGATAAGATCCATCTTTTTGTATGCTGCAAACTTCTTTAGGTTTTGATAAATGTGTAGTGTCATGTATCCATCATTACACTATCATACAAAGTACCATACTTTGTTTATACACTCTCCTATTGAAGGACATCTTGGACACTCTCAATTTCTGGCCATTATGCATAAAGCTGCTTTATAAACATCTCTGTGCAGATTTTTGTGTGGAAATAAGTATTTAAATCATTTGGGTAAATAACTAGCAGCATATGGTAAAACTATGTTTAGGTCTGTAAGAATCTACAGTCTTCCAAATAACTGTGCCATTTTGCCTTCCGACCACAATGGATATGAGTTCCTGTTGTGCCATATCCTCACCAGCAATTAACATTGTCAAATTTTTGGATTTTAGGGACGCCTGGGTGGCTCAGTCGGTTAAGCGTCTGCCTTCGGCTCAGGTCATGATCCCAGGGCCCTGGGATCGAGCCCCGCATCAGGCTCCCTGTTTAGGGGGGAGCCGGCTTCTCCCTCTGCCTGCCGCTCCCCCTGCTTGTGCTCTCTTTCTTTCTCTATCTCTCTGACAAATAAATAAATAAAATCTTAAAAAAATTTTGGATTTTAGTCACTCTATTATTTATGCAATGATGTAAAACGTCATTTTAATTTGAAATTCCCTAATGACAAATGATGTTGAATATATTTTCATACATTTATTTGTCTTCTGTATATCTCCTTTCTGGGAGATAGAGGTGAGCTGAAGGGAGGCAGAAGGAGAGCACAAAGATGGTGTCCACTACCTGTGTCCCCAGAGACTATTTCAGCAGGCCCCTAGATGTGTGTTAAATTAAATGTCTGACCCTCAGGCCAGTGCTGTAGAAGATCAAATGAGCCTCTTTTGCACAAAGTCTGGGTGCTTTCAGTCAGCTGACTCTGCCCTAGGCTCTGGCTCAGATGAGTCCCTGTGCAGGAACCCTCTAATTGTTTCTGAGTCTCATGGATGCAAGCCCCATTGGCTTTCAAAGCTACATATTTTGGAGGCTCATCTCTCAGGTGCAGGTCTTAAAAGTTGGGGTGCCCTATATGAAGTTCAAACCCTTTGCTTCTCAGGGAAAACCTCAGGGTTTTGAGTTCCATCCATTTGTGGGTGGCTGGGCTTGGGGGTGGACTGTGTGGAGAGACTGTGTCTCAGCTTCTCCTACTCACTCCAGTGTGGATTTGTGTAGGTGTCGCTCAGTTAGTTTTTGTTTTTCAGAGGAAATGTTTCCATATGTAGCTGTAGATTCAGTGTTTTCATGAGGGGAGATGAGTTCAGGATCTTCTTACCTCGTCATTTTGAACTGGAACCTGACTTCGAAGTTCTTTACGGGAAATTCTTTTTGGAGAAATGCACTAGACTCTCCATGGCCTTCAATTTCTTTTCGTTAATTAATTAAATTAAAATAGCTTATTTTTGAAAAGATTCCACATTTTTCCCAATCTAACTTATATTTCCATTAATTTACTTCTGCTGTAATTCTTTTTTTTCTTTTTTTGCCAGTCAGTATGAAACTACATACTTGGCAGTAGTTTTTCTTTTCTTTTTTTCAGCTTCAGTAGGTAAGTAGGGGAAAGTACTTGATAAACTATTGCAGAACGCTCGCCTCTCCTTTAAAGCTGCTCTGGGGCAGCTACTTCCCACGTATTAGACAATCGCATTAGTGGCTCTACTTAAAGGCTAGAAAACTCCTGTAGCTTTTCCAACTCCAATAAGCCATTCCTACCTTTCTGTCCAGTCTTCCTTCACGTCTGTTCTAAGGTTACCTCTTCCCATCCTGGTAACCTTCTTTCATCTGTTGTAAATCCAGCTTTGCTCAACAACTTTATGTGAACAAGCATGATATTTTCTACTTGTATATCACAGTTATCCCCACATTCTCAAGCTGCTTATGAGTAATCGCCTAAAAGTCATTTAAGAGAGGACTACCGGATATAGTAAGGTCACTATAGAGGATCAATTTTCCAGGGTCCACAGTTTATGAAATGCAACTTTGGTTCTTAAAAATGTTCCATTTATCTAAATCATATTTACTGCTCTTTACATAGAATAAGATAATGAAAGCTTGTTTTTAAAGGAAACAAAAGTTTAATAATAAAGGCAGTTTCTATCAGCAGAGTTGGGTATTTAGCAAGATTTTAAATGGAGGGTGTTGAGTAAATAAACATATGTACTGGATAGTCACTTCTGCTATTTTCAACGTTTGTCTGCTAAGTCTTTTCACTTTCAAATCCTCCTAGTAGGATAAAAATATTAATTTTCTTTGTGGATATTAAAAGTTTCTGAAATAACTTTCCTGAGCCAGCCGTTGTGAGTCAGTTTATTGTAATATACAAGCAAAGAGAGAGCCTGGCACAATGGAAATTAAATAAGAACTAGGACACCTACATTTATTATTCAATTTCAACATCATTTTGCAAGATGAATTAGGGCAAAGCATTTTATTTCCTCACAGTTCCAATTTTCTGTCTGTAAAATGGGAGGGCTATTAGTGTTTTCTAGATGATGTTTCTCGTAAATCAGCTTTATGAACAGAGAATGAAAAGTAAGCATAAATTCAGTGTATTTAGAGAAATTATTCTAATGCCAGCCTACTCCCAAATTATGCTAAGCTCCTTTGGAAACTGATTTCACCCTCACAGATTAATATATTTGCATTGGGTAGGAAGTCCCATAATTCAGCAATTTGTTGGGTACTGTCAAAGTCAATTTTGTTCTGTAGCATAGAGTATAATTAGTCTGTTAGTGTAGTTAAAGCATCTTATTAAAAGGGACTCATATCTTTGAGGACCTGCAGCCACTACTCAGGAATTATCTTCAAAGGTGACAATATTACAAAAAACAAAAACCACAAACAAACAACAAGGGAAATACATAAAACCAAATTAGTTTAGAAAGGTGCCTTATCTCAGATCAGTTAATTCCTTATCCAGAAAGCTAACCTGGAATAGTTTCAACAGTTGACAGCCTTATATATGACAAAATTCTGAATCTGAGCTTGCAAATATGTTAATAATGTAGCAGAACATTATTATAATTAAAGATATTCAATAAATCTACCCTGCAACAGGAAAAATGCAGTGAAATGAAACCCTAAAATGCCACAGATTCCCAGTGTCCCTGTGCAAGGAAAATTTCCTACTCTCAGTCCTTGATGAGTCTTTCTGTAGTGCGGTTCTCTGTGAACCTCTTCTCCGAATCTGTTGGGTATTGTCCAGCAGCTGAGCTATCCAGGTCCTCTTTCCTGTTGATATGGTTACTCTGATAACTGCAGTCCTGCTCAGTGTCCTCTGCTGATTCTTAGGTGTTCTTCTCATGGAACAAATGTACTACTTGGTGCAAGACGGCAACAGTGGGGAAGGCCATGCATATGTGGGGCAGGGGGTGTATGGGAACTCCGTACTTTCTGCTCAGTTTTGCTGTGAACCTAAGAGTGCTCTAAAAAAAATAGAGTGTAGTAATTAAAAAAAGATGTAACTCTGGAAGCAGGACAGTTGTTAATATAATTTTTAGCATCTGACTATAAAATATTTTCACTATTTTATTTCTCTGCAAAATACACACATAGAAGAGTCCAGTAAAAAATACACACATATTATATATCTCTTTATTTCATATATGTATATGAAATAAATATTTCATATTTAATATGAAACATATATATATATATATATATATATATATATAATGGACTAAATTATGTTTGCCCAAAATTCATATGTTGAAGCTCTAATCCCCAATGTGGCTCTTTGGAAATGGGGCTTTTAGGGAGGTAATTAAGGTCAAATGAGATCATAGAGTGGAACCCTAATCCAATAGGACTTTCTCCTCATAGGAGGAAGAAATACCAGGACAGAGAAAAGGCTATGCCAGGACTTACCAAGAAAGTGTCAGTCTGAAAGCCAGGAAGAGAGGTCTCGCTGGAAAGCAATCCTGCCAGCACCTTGATCTTGGAGTTCCAGTTTCTAGAATAAATTTCTGTTGTTTAAGCCATGCAGCCCTAGACTAATACTATATACATGTGTGTAGTACACCTGGTCAAGTACCATGATCTGATAAGGAACTTGAGCAAACAGATTCCTATTACAATGCTGCTTTGGTGGTTCTGACAAGAACAGCATGGAGAGAGGGAGGAGAAGATTCTGTCTCTCTCCTCATCTTCCAGTCTAATGTTCCCTACTGACCAATTTATCTGATGTCTCATATTGGCTGAATTTAAAAGGAAGCCAGCTGGCAAAGGAGAAATATAGTTTACAAAGTCACAGGACAGAATCACAAAGCAAAATATGAAAGAGTGGGTATGGAGCTAGGAAACAGTAGCTTAATAATCACATTATATAACAGTAAAGTTAATTGAAAAATAATCTAAAATGGTAGCACAAGGGCTATAAATTAGATATTACAGAATGAATTTATAGATAGTAAAATTTGCACATTGAAATGACTTGTTAGGGGTATTGTGCTTAGTAAGAGGATATTAATATATAATCTTTCTCTGGAGATCTTTAAAAGCAGGAAATAACTTCAATCTGTTGGATGGTTTACTACTCTTCTATCTTCATTAGGGAAATGTTATTTTCCAAATCTGCTATTCTAATACCCTTAACCTATACACTTGCTAACTGAAAGGAAGTCCTCTTTATTTTACTTTTTTTTCCGAAGATTTTATTTATTTATTAGAGAGAGAGGGAGAGAGTGCCTGAGCAGGGGGAGGGGCAGAGGGAATCTCAAGCAGACTCCATGCTGAATGTGCAGTCCAGCGCAAGGCTCAGTCTCCCAACCCTGAGATCATGACCTGAGCCAAAATCGTGAGTGGATCGCTTAGCTGACTGAGACACCCAGGCACCCTGGAAGTCCTCTTTATTGATAGAGTCGTCCTTTAATTCACGGAATACATATAATCCCATTATAAGCAAGGCAATGTGATACAAATATTTGTTATATATAAGCCTTAACTTCAAAAAAAAAAAATAAACCTTAACTTCAAGATGAAATCATCTATGTTCCTAAGTAAATAAAATATGAGGTACTTTATTTGGTGTGTACCAATTAGATTCTCTACGTTACAGGTGATGGAATACCTGAGAAAGTTGCTTATGGAAGAGAAAAAAAAGATAAACTTGGGTGAAATCACTGAAGAATCCTGGCTCTACTGGTTTTAGTTCAAACCTGTCCACCTCGAGGGCTCCATGCTCAGCATGGAGTCTGCTTGGGATTCTATCTCTGCCCCTCCCCCTGTGCTCTCTCTCTTTCTCTCAAATAAATAAATAAATCTTTTAAAAAATAGAATAAAATCAGGGGCGCCCGGGTGGCTCAGTTGGTTAAGCGACTGCCTTCGGCTCAGGTCATGAGCCCGGGGTCCTGGGATCTAGTCCCACATTGGGCTCCCTGCTCTGCGGGAAGACTGCTTCTCCCTCTCCCACTCCCCCTGCTTGTGTTCCCTCTTTTGCTGTCTCTCTCTGTCAAATAAATAAAATCTTAAAAAAAAAAATCCTCATTAAAAAAATAGAATAAAATCAGATCCACTTGAAGTAAATGAAATGAGGAGGGGAAACAGTAACTTCAAAGAAGAAAATTGGAATTTTTATTGCCAGAAAAAAAGGCTAATAGATATGTATCAACAAGAGGACAGATATCTAGTATATGATGTGATTGTCATAATGAAAGACAAATCTATGGGCATTCAAGGGTGGAAGAAGGTAGTTTTGAGCAAAGTCATCAAGGAGATGGTATTTGAGTTTCGCCAAGAAGAAGTTTGAAATATAGTGACGTGGGAAAGTACATTCTCAGAAAACAGAAAAGAGTGGGCAAAGATAAAAAAATAAATTGAGGTATGTATGGGAAGCATTATAGTGTGGTCAGGGAATCTGAAGGAAAAATAGCAAGGACTAAGAAAAGTAGTTTGGCATCAGATTATGGAGCACTTTGGCAGTCTAAGTAATTTAATGTTATTTCAGTGGGCAGTGTGTAACCATTGGTGGTTTTTTTTAGCAGAGAAATGATGCAATTGTACTAATTACAGGAGAAAAATCTGATAACAACAATGCTTAGAATAAATAGAATTGGAAAAAAAGCGGGAGAAGACCATTTAGAAAGCTGTTACCATAGTCATAACATGCAATAATGAGACTGGGACTGATAGTAAATTTGGAATGACAAAAGAGAGGATGAATTCTTGAGACATTGGAGGTAATAGGAGCAACAGGATTGGATTTCAATGGCAAGGGAAAAGGGGGAATTAAAGGTGATTTAGTGGTTGTATAAGTGAGTAGTATCTATTAAATGCCTTTAACAGAACAATGGAACATATAATGAATAGCATATTTAGCAGAAAGACAGTGCATTTTATTAATTTGTTTTGAAATTTATGTTTTAAGTTTTATCAAGGACAGAATAAGTAACAAGAGTGTAATAATCTATAATGATGTATGTATTAGTTTTTTATTGCTGTTGTAATGAATTACCACAAATTTAGTGGCTTTAAATAACATAAAGGTGTTATCTCACAGTTCTGGAGACCGGAAGTCCAAAATGGGTTTCACTAGAATAAAATCAAGTTGTTGGCAAGGCTGTATGTCTTCTGACAGCTCTAGGGGAGAATCTGTTTCCTTGCCTTTCCCAACTTCTAGAGGCTACCAGTATGCCTTCACTCATGGCCCCTTCCTCTGTTTTCAAAGATGGCAGTAAACATCTTCAAATCTCTCTCTGACTCTCACACTGACTCTTTTGCCTACTTTGTTCATTAATAATGACCTTTGATTACATTAGGACCAACAGGATAATTTGGGATAAACTGCCCATCTCAAGATCCTTAATTTAATTATCTGCCAAGTCCCTTTTGCCATGTAAATTAACACATTCATAAATTCTAGGGATTAGGTTGTAGACAAAAGAGGCCCTAGTCCAACCCTGGAGCTGTACTAGAAACCAGCTCCTCCTACCTGTGGGTACCTGAGTGACCCTAGGACAATATAATCTGGCCACCCGCAATAACTCCACCTCATAACAGCTGAATGGTTCACTCCACAGGAAAGTACACTGATTGGAATCAGGTCTGAGTCAGTTTTATATCCTGAAATCCCTGCTCACCTTCCCAGGCTGATGAGCCCATTTCCCCTGTTGTCCCACGAGCAGATGGATGGCTCTAGCATATGTTCACACATAGTTCTGAACCAGGTGGCAAAACACAAAAAATAAAAACAAAAAGCCAAGTGTACATTGTTTGTTTATTTGCTTGTTTATTTGGAGAAACCAGTTTAATTTCTGATAGAGTTTTCATACAGTGGTCGTGCCTGGCTCAGGCTGGGCAGGGAGAGGCCAAACCCTTGCCATGCTCCCTCTGTCTCTGAAAATGGGAGCAGAAATAAGAGTTTAAGGCTGAGGTCATTGCTATGTCCCAGCTGCAACAACCTAGAAAATCATGTTAATCAAGGAAATAAAAACCCCTCTAACATCTAGGAAACTGCACTCTTAAAAAAATAAATCAAATAAAAATAAGATGCCCAAGCCATGGCTCTCAGGATGATGAACCCCTGTCCACTTTGAGATGTGGTTGCTGAAGGCAGAGTCCTCGATCAACCATGGACCCAGTCATCACTTGGGGTCATGAGAGAAGATGATGTCTAGCCGGGTCTCATGATCCTTGTTTGGTGCAGATCCCAGTGATGTCTCAGGAGAGTTGCAAGGGGACACCTTGTAGGCTGAAGCACTCAGTGAGGAGGAAAGGGGCAGAACCTGCTTTTTGACTGGGGCAGAACCAAAAAAAAAAAATTGTGTTCTCTGAAATGGGGGGAGGGCGGGCATTAGATTCTGCCAACAACAGTATATAATATGATAAAAACCTAGGGAAAAAAAGCACGTTGGCCCAACATTTCAAAATCTTGGTAATACTGTGTCCTTTTTCTGAGGGTTTAAAACAAAATCAAAATTGGGTTGGCAATATCTAAAATAAATGCTGCATTGACCTGTTAGATACTCTTTCACATTCCTCAAATTATTATACTTGGAAACCATATACTTGATTTTTTTTCTTACAGTTTAGGACACTGTGGCAGACTGGAAAAAACATGATTATCATATTTGAAGAGTCTCATAAATAAAAGTGGTGTTTATTTTTCTAGCTGTTGCATCTAGGTTTTAGCCAGCGGTCATTAGCAAACATGACACAAGTTGAGGTTTGCAAAAGACATGTGCATTGAGACTTGCCCTTCCATCTTTTTTCTATCAACATGTGATAAGCTGAGCTATGCTCCTGGGAGGAGAGACCACATGGAGCGGGGCATCAGCCACCTGTTTGTACTAGCATCCTTGCCATACCAGCTAAGGGCTCAAACCCCTGAATGAGGTACTCATAGACCATCCAGTCCCCACAAAATGGTCCGGGGCATAAGAACAACCAAGTCACATACCTGTGAAAATAGTAAATGCTATTGTTTTAAGCCCCGAAGTTTTGGGGTGGTTTGCTCTGCCGCAAAAAATAACGGATACAGAAATTATTGTGGTGTGTTCATCTAGCTATTGAAGGCAGTTTCCTGTGATAGAAAGAAACGACCCTCTAGAATGTCACTGCATTTCTTATCAAATGACATGAATTGACACATGATGTTTATCCTTATTGTGATAATAAAATAATGATTTGGTATTGTATCATTTCTGAAAAGTCATACTGAGTAAACAAATTTTACTAATTAAAAGCCACAATCCTCTTAAGCACTTTATCTAGCCTATTCAGCCTTTTCAATCCGGGATATTTTTGAATACCTCATATGGCCATCTCTGATATTCTGCCCACCACATTTCACTGCAGCCTCCTTGAGGAGCACAAACTTCTCATGTCAAGTAGGAGAGCCGAGGTTCAAATTTTTTGAATGCTTGACAGATTCACAATCTAACATCGTGGTCCTATTTCCCCCATTTTTGTATGATTTTAGAAAAATGTTAATTTAAGTTCATCTCAGGGTAATGCATTTGAGAAAAAAAAGTAAGAAGATGTCATCTTTCATCTCCCAAAGCTCAAGTCAAAAGAGAAGTCTTTTGGGGCACCTGGGTGGCTCAGTCGTTAAGAGTCTGCCTTCGGCTCAGGTCATGATCCTGGGGTCCTGGTATTGAGCCCCGCATCGGGCTCCCTGCTCCGCAGGGAGTCTAATTCTCCCTCTCCCACTCCCTGTGCTTGTGTTCCTTCTCTCGCTGTGTCTCTCTCTGTCAAATAAATAAATAAAATCTTAAAAAAAAAAAAAAAGAGAGAAGTCTTTCCCAAACAGAAAGGACAGGGCAGCTTTTCTTGGGTATTTCTCTTTCCATCTGAACAACACAAAGCATTAAATATGCTCCAGATTGGTGCTACTTCTTATTGATGTTTATTGTTAAAAGGGAGATAATTTTAGAAATATTTAACTATTACATTTTTTTATTTACCATAAGTCTTATCCTGTGGCTCCTTCCCCATTTATTTATTTTTTTTCATTCTGTGCCTTTTTATTTTTTTAATTTAATTTAATTATGTTATGTTAGTCACCATACAGTACATCATTAGTTTTTGATGTAGTGTTCCATGATTCATTGTTTGTGTATAACACCCAGTGCTCCATTCAGTACGTACCCTCCTTAATACCCATCACCGGGCTAACCCATCCCCCCCCCTTTAAAACCCTCAGTTTGTTTCTCAGAGTCCATAGTCTCTCATGGTTCATCTCCTCCTCCGATCCCCCCCCCTTCATTTTTCCATTCCTACTATCTTCTTCTTTTTTTTTTTAACATATAATGTATTATTTGTTTCAGAGGTACAGGTCTGTGATTCATCAGCCTTACACAATTCACAGCACTCACCATAGCACATACCCTCCCCAATGTCTATCACCCAGCCACCCCATCCCTCCCACCCCCCACCACTCCAGCAACCCTCAGTTTGTTTCCTGAGATTAAGAATTCCTCATATCAGTGAGATCATATGTTACTTGTCTTTCTCTGATTGACTTATTTCACTTAGCATAATACCCTCTAGTTCCATCCATGTCATTGCAAGATTTCAATTTTTTTGATGGCTGCATAATATTCCACTGTATATATATGTAACACATCTTCTTTATCCGTTCATCTGTTGATGGACATCTTGGCTCTTTCCACAGTTTGGCTATTGTGGGCATTGCTGCTATAAACATCGGGGTGCACATGCCCCTTTGGATCCCTACATTTGTATCTTTGGGGTAAATACCCAGTAGTGCAATTGCTGGGTCATAGGGTAGCTCTATTTTCAACTTTTTGAGGAACATCCATACTGTTTTCCAGATTGGCTGCACCAGCTTGCATTCCCACCAACAGTGTAGGAAGGTTCCCCTTCCTCTGCATCCTCGCCAACATCTGTCATTTCCTGACTTGTTAATTTTAGCCATTCTGACTGGTGTGAGGTGGTATCTCATTGAGGTTTTGATTTGGATTTCCCTGATGCCAAGCGATGGTGAGCACTTTTTCATGTGTCTGTTGGCCATTTGGATGTCTTCTTTGGAAAAATGTCTGTTCATGTCTTCTGCCCATTTCTTGATTGGATTATTTGTTCTTTGGGTGTTGAGTTTGATAAGTTCTTTATAGATTTTGGATACTAGCCCTTTATCTGCTATGTCATTTGCAAATATCTTCTCCCATTCTGTTGGTGGTCTTTTGGTTTTATTGCTCCTTCCCCATTTAATCAGAGACATTCCCAATTGAGAAGGAGGGCAGAGTCATTTTAGACAATGGACTTGCTTGGGAAGTGGCTACTTACAGACACAGCAAAAATAACTGGAAAAAAGGTCTGAACATTTTACATATTTTATTGTTTATTTTTCCTTCTACTTTATGTATCTCAACTCTAAATTTTAGTACAGAGGTATATATTATCTCTTCATTCCCAAAACAGTAGGGTCAGGATCGCTGATAGAGTCATATGTAAGTGGGAAAAAATGTGGATATTTTACCAAGAATCATAATCTTACATGTATGGCATCCAGGTTAATTCTGAAGAGAGTGTTTCAGATTCTCATTGGGAAAACACATTGCTATAATATTAATAGCACAGTGGAGAATAAATTCTTTTCCATATTATTGAAACACTTACCTAAATAAAATAGAATTCATGCTTCTTTTTATAATGTGAAAGAATAGTATACCAAATTTAGAATAAGTGGTAACTCAAAATGAGCTCCCACTTTATTTCTTTAATGTATGAAGTAGAAAGAAAGCAGTATAACTAGAATTTCGTAAATAAAAACTTCTGAAATTTTTCCATTTAAATGGAAATATTTTTTCCATTTAAATAATGACACTAGAAATCAATCTCTTTCAAACTTATAAATAAAGTAAATGTCCTTTCTAAAGTGATTCTTCATAAATTAGAATTTTTTAAAAGTTGTCCTTATGGGAATAATCTCAGGGCTGTCAATTTCCAGTTTGGGGAAAGTAATTGTTGAGCACTGTTCCCAGGGCAGTGGATACTATCATGTTTTTTAATAACTATTTTTGTGAGCATTTTCAATTTTACCTTTTTTTCATTAAAATATCTTGCCTTCAACTCTTCCTGCTTCTCTAACCCTGTACATGCTTATTTTATATAAAACTTTCATAAATGTGGTTGATTGTGGTCATAACTTTGTGATAATACTGTTGTACTAACTTATTTTTACGAGAATTTTATCCAAAATTCTCATAAAACTAAAATCACTTATGTATCCTATTAATTCATCATATGTCATTTCAGTGAGGCTAGACTGATATTCTCTTTTCTAAATAATGTATTTGAATCCTTTAATAATTAGAATAAAAAGAATAGCCCTAGAAATCAGGATACCTCAATGTATTATATAGTGTGTGTTTGTATTTAATAATTAATTCTTGAATGCATATATGCATATTTACATTTACATACCTATGTACAAATATTTGCTTGCAAAACTATTTTAAGCAGCTTTAACAAATCATATCATAGCATGGCAGACATGCAGCCAAGTAAAATACAAAGAATACTCTAAAGGGTTGCCTCTGTGACAAGTAATATTATCTAACATTATACCAGCCTCTTAACTCATATCTTTTCTTCCAGTCTCTACCTTTGCAATTTATTCTTTACATTTCTTCTAGAGAAAGATCTCCAGTTTACAGATAGGACCATTTTACTTCCCTACTCAGATCATTTCGGTGGAGGTTTTACTTTCTGTTTACTTCTCAAAATGTTAAAAGTTCTTAGGGACACATTCTCTGCTTCTCTGCCCTCTTGTCTCATCACCCACCATTCCATGCACCAGCGCTACACTCCAGACATACACGACTACTGATTATTACCCTACTTCACTCTGACGTTGTGCAACTCCACAGTTGTTTTTCTTTTTCTTCTGTATACTGTCACCTCACCATTAAAGCACTTACCTTTCTCATTCAGTTTGTGAATCCTGCAAAATTCAGATTAAGCAGTTTTCCTCTTGGAAGCCATTTCTGATGTTGCATGCAAGGCTAATCACTTCTTTTTTTTTTTTTTTGCCATCAGTGTGCTAATTATTCAATTAATAAGATGTAAAGAGGAGTATTAAGGAATAGACTTTTAATTAAATTATTTTCCTCTCCTAATGGATCACGAGTACCATGACAGTGGAGATTTACTTTTTAATTTAAAGTACCTAACAGAGTCATTGGAAAATAGAAAGCCCTCACTAAATATTGATTAAAATAATTATGTATATAATTACAAAGTTACATATACTCTTATACAAACACACACACACACACACGAATAATACAAATATATTCTTAAAGTGTTAAGCTGGAGGAATTTATTATAAAACTAACTTTATTTTCCCTGATCTTAAAGCAGAGAAGGGGTATTGAGTCTCTTTGCCTAGAAGGAAGCATGCTAATTTTTCATTAGAAATAACTTTCTCCTATTTACTATTCTCTAAGAGGGCTAGCACATAGTTTTCAGTTTTCCCACAAAATGACACAGATATAAATTAGAGAGTCTAAGTTGCTTCACATTTTATTCTTTTATAATTCTAATAAAGTGCCTTATATTCCATATATAAAAGCTAATTATAGTCAATTTTGGATTGTAGCTTTTAATGAGTGATATATTGAGCCAAACACAGAGGAAAGATATCAGGAATAGATTTTGTAATTTTATATTCTTGTAAAAGAACCCTTTATTTTCATGACTAATTTTAATGATTCCAATTAAGATCATTCTTCAATTTTTTCTTCTAAAATTAATCAGTTTTTAGTTAAATCTCAGTAACATTTGAATCTTGATCAAAATGAATTCCACTCATCATTCTCATTATAATGCTCAGTACTTGACACTAACCCCCGGGAACCTCATGAGTTTTAAAAAACTTTTAAATGGCTCACAAATAAAAATTAAAATAAAAGAAAATAAGCAACAAAATATTCTGCCTTATTTTTGGAAAGGAATTTTTTTTCTTTTGCCAGTTTAGAAATAAAGTTCTTTCTCATCTGTGTTTTTTCTCCAAATATTCGTTATTCTAAATACACAGAGAGGAAGAAACTGTCTATTGTTTCTTAGTTCCTTTGAGAAACATCAAATGTTTTTTTTTTTTTCTTTTGGCCTTAAATCATTTTATATCAGCAACTAAAATATGTAATTTTTGTTCCTTAATCTGATACAAAAGAAAGGGAGAGTTTTTAATTTTATCATATTATATTTTATTTAATTGGAACAGTGGAAATAAAGCCTGTTTTAATCACAACTTCAGTAACATAGTTGACTCAAGTGAATATTTGAAAACAGTTAAAAGGAATATTTCTAAAATTTAAAAAAACATAACAGAAAATTCCAACCACAGAGATTTGAGTTGTTTTTCACTTGTAAGTACTTTGTCCATGAAAGAAAGGAAACAAGGCAATGGCTGTTCTTTTCTTTTCTGCCTCAGAAAAATCCCAGAGAACAGTTGGTTTTGTTTAATAGATGTGTTCTGTTCTGGTGCTAATTTTAAGTTACCAGGTATATAAATCCTAATGGAATTTTGTTTACTTCCCATGCTGCTTTCAGTCCCTTCCCACAATTTATTTTGCAATTGTTGGTCTACTACAATGCAAGAAATTCAATAGAACATTAATTATCAGTATACTATTTAGAATAGAATGATCACTGAGATGACTCAAACTTGAGATAGCCCAAACCTAATTTATTAGGATGGGCATGCCCAGTACCTTCCAAAAAAGTGTCATTTCCCATCTCTGAGTGATGCCAGCTTTTGGACAGTCACCTAAGCCAGGCTGAACCAGAAACCTAAAAATTATTTGTAGCCTCTCTGTGTTTCACCTCTGATATCAAATAAACCTCCTAACAATTCTGTTAGCAGTCTCCACCTCTCATTCCGTTTCTGCTGTCATGAGACAGATCAAATACAAACATGTAGATTGGATATGATGAAAGACCAAACACTGAGCAACGCTGAAGGATGAGCTGATACCTCCTCTGGGAGAAAGACTGGACTTACTTAAATGAGGTGGATTCCCCAACTTCAGTTCTCCACTTCTGTAACTCAGTGCGCTGCACGCCTGGACATGCTTCTAGGTCTGCTGTAACTCTCCCATGGGATTCGAGGGGCAAGGAGAAGTGATGCAAACATGCTGATGCTGATGCTGCGGTATGATTAGTGACATCCTTTGTATCAGGAGTCATATCTTTTATCAAGACCTATGAATCAGTAACATGTTGATTTATGATGTGGTACATACAGTAAAATTAACCTTAGTTCTGACATCAATTTTTTTTATGTTAAACATTCACTTATACAGTAATCCCATTCCTAGGTATTTATCCAAGGGAAATGAGCACAAATGTCCACATAAAGATCCTACATAACCCTTGGTTATGGATTTGTTCCACCCCCAACTGGAAACAAGCCAAATGTGTATTAACTTTGAATGGATAAAGAAAACAGTGATATATTCACAGACTACTACTCAGCAATAAAAAGGTACAAACTAATGACAAATGCAATATGGGGAATCTCAAAAGCATTATGCTAAATGAAAGAGCTGTATGCAAAGTCTCCATACTGTATGATTTTATTTATATGAGGTTCTGGAAAAGGCAAAATTATAGGGACAGAAATCACACCAGAGATTGCAGAGGATGGGGGAAGGAACTATGTGAGAATTGACTGTAAAGGAGCATCGGGGACATTTTGGGATGATGAAATCTTCTATAACTTGACTGTGATGTAATTACACAACTGCATATATTTGTCAAAACTCATTGAACTTTACACTTAAAAAGGGTGAACTTTAATTATATTTCTATGAAAGAATGTTTGTAAATTCAGTTAAATGTTTGTTTTGTTTTTACTTAAATCAGTTTCTTTATCAGGAACTCAAATACTTGGCAGGTAAGGAGAAATGAGAAATGTAAAGTTTCCTACTATTTGAGAGTTAGTTTGTTGTAGGGAAAAGCACATGTTTCCAGAATAAGCATACCTGGATTCAAGTCCTGGCTCTTAAACAAACCATGGGCCATGTTTGAAACTTCCAGGATGTGAGGTTGCTTCAGAATTAAAATAAAAGGACTGTGGATGATTCTGAGGTGACTTTCAGTATTTAAGCATTCCTGATAGAGCTTAAAAACGACCCATACAAAATTCCTCTACCCAATAGTGATTGCCTAGAACACCCACTAATATTCACTTCAGATACAGCAAACTGTCCTGGGCATCATAAAATTTCCAAGTAATTAACATCAATATTGAAGGTAGTTTCTGATAATTCTTTGGATGTCTTGATATTTTCCCTTCTTGATTTTAATTGTCGAGTTTGGCTTCATGTCTGGATAAAGTTTGTTCACTTTCTCACCAGGGAACCTAAACTCTTCTCTCAGATATGGTAGCAAGAAAAGTACAGTTAAATTTTCATTTCTCTTTTTTCTTGTGCAAAATGAGATTCTTCATTGGGATTCCCAGTTGCCAACTAATCCAGCGTGGCTGAAGATGTAAAGACTCAAAACATAGTTGCAGCTGAAATTAAATTCAGCTGCTTACTCTAAAGACAAGGTTTTACTCTCATACTTCTTTGCTGGTGGAGATTCATTTACTGAACTCTTGATATATTCTCATTCAAAGCATTCACCATTCCAATTCCATTTTATATAATTCAGAACTTCCTAAGTGTTATAGAAAATAAAGGGATTGGAATTTGTTATGATAGCTTAGAACTTCATTTGTAGGAACTTCCACAAGAGGTCTACCAATTCCATCTCTTTTAGTATATTGCATAAGAGAATGGATCACAAACTTAAGTTTTTATAAAAATCACAAGGAAGACTTATTTAAATACAGTATTGGAATCTCATCCTCAGAAATTCTGATTTAAATATTTCTCAGGTTGGATCTGAGAATCCTTTTTTAAGCAAGCAGAACAGGTGACATTGATTTAGATTATTGGTGACCATATTGAGAATCTTCTCAGTATATGGCAGGATCTCTCATATTAACAAGAGTTTTGCATTTTCTTTGACCCCAACATGCAACATCAAGTTCCACAGATGTCAGCTCTTCATAGATGCTCATTCCTATTGCTCTTTCCTTTCTGCTGGCACAATGGTAGAACAGATACTCAAAGCTCCTTAGCATGACCACTACAATAGCATCCTGAATCCTCTTGATTTTAATCTTGTCCTTCCCAAACATTCCATGTGTGATTTACCTCCTATAACTGTTTCCTGACACTCCTCCATTCAAAAACCTTTCAAATCCCTCTGATTTCCATGTAATAAAGTTCAAAACTGTCATTCAAGCCACTTCATCCTGAACATTCAGTGTTATGCTGTAATATTCTCTTTGCCTGAAATACCATTGTTTGCAATCTCTACTTGACAAAATCCTACTCATCCTCCGATTTCTAATTCAAATATCTATCTTCTTCATGCAGCCCTTTCCAATCCTTTTAAGCATAAATAACTTCCACAGCATTTTATGCACATATCTATCATATACATAATAGATGCTCAATAAACATTTAATAAATGAAAAAAATGATTACATGATCAGCTCCAGTTGCTATGACTCTTTCTCTTCTTACATCCAATTAGTCATTCATCTTTTTTCATTTTTAAGTGTAATATTTATTGAGGAAAACACACACATAAATGTGCAACTAGATGAATTTTCACAAATTAACCAGAAGCCAAATTGGGAGACGGCACATGACCAGTAGCCCAGAAGCAACCTCATTGTCCCTCCCCATTCCTATTCCCTGCGAAAGGCAACCATTATCCTGACTTCTGGCACCATAGATTAAATTGTCTATTTACCTAACATGAATGAAATCATACAGTATGTACTGTTTTGTGTCTGGCTTCTGTTTTTGAATATTGTGTTGGTGAAGTTTACCTATATTTTTGCATGTTAGCAATTGTCTCTTTATTCTAATTTTTACATAGTAATCCATTGTATAAAAATACCATGAGTTATCTGCTCTATTTGTATGGGTATTTGAATTGTTTCCAGTTTTTTACTCTTGCTGATAATGTTACTATAAATATTTTATACATGTCTGTTGATGATTCTTTGCAAACATTTCTGTTGAGCACATACCTAGGAGTGGAATTTCTGGGTCAGACATTGTTGATATTTTTTTCTAAATATTTCATCAATACATAGTATTTAACCTTATTTCCATTGAACTCATTATTTCAGGCTTAGGTAATTTCTAATTGGGATTAGTACAGTGACCTCAGAACTGGTCTTCCTGCCTTTATCCATCATTACCACCCGTTTTTCCCAATTTTGGCAGAGCAATCTGTATAAAACACAATTTCCATCATGACCTCAACTGCCTGAAAATTTTTTACAGATACCCTGTAATTTACAGAAAAAAGTAGAAGTTTTATATCTGACATATGATTTACTTTATGATCATGCCAGTGTTAATTTTTTAGCCTCATAACCTCCAATTCTAGCAGCATTTCATTTCAGTCTAAAATTTTATTACTCTTCTATACTTCTTTACATTAGCCACTCTTCTATAATGTAATTAGTCAACAAGGACTTAACTTGAGTATAGAGGTGTTTTCTTTTTGATGGTTTTAGGGAAATTCTTCTTGGCCTTGAGGTCACTCCTATTGAGTTCTGGCCTCATGTAGGCATTGGCTGACCCTTAGCTCATAAAATATTTTTAGTATTCTTTAAATTATTTAACAAATACTGTTGGAGACCCTAGGCCTCCAGTTTGAATCACAGAGGGTTCTGAATGCTGTGTTTACCCTTTACAGGTGGAACAATATTTATTGATCAAGGGGTCCTGGTGCACTGAGTCTCCAGGTGGGATTAAGTAGTACCGTCTGTAGAACTACGTTAAGATTCCATGAAAGAAGCCTACCAAATACTTACTGGAAATTTTATTTAAGAGGGCAGTGATTGGGGTTGAGTGATATAGGAGGCAACCAAAGAGCTCTTGATTTCCAGAACTTTTTCTCCATCTAAGGGCATTTTTTTGGAACGCTTGGGTGGCTCAGTTGGTTAAGCAGCTGCCTTCGGCTCAGGTCATGATCCCAGGGTCTTGGGATCGAGTCTCGCATCGGGCTCCCTGCTCAGCAGGGAACCTGCTTCTCCCTCTGCCTGCCACTCCTCCTGCTTGTGCTCTCTCTCTGAAAATAAATAAATAAAATCTTTAAAAAAAATTAAAATAAAAAAAGGGCATTTTTCTCAGGAAGCAGGGGCTAGAAAACAAAGTCCAGATTATTCATTATAGAAAGATTGCTTGATGGTAAACTACAATTTTGGCAGCAACTGAATTGGGAAATTTGATATGAGCCAAAACTTGGAATTTATCTATGCAGTGGAGAAATAGCAATTATTTATTTTTAATAGCAATTATTATTATTTTAAGTGGACCACTCCAGTGAGGGCAATGAAGCCAGAGAGCAATAAGATAGCATAAATCCTGGCTAGCAATTGGTCAAATTTAGGGTGCTAGAAAGAATTTAAAAAGGGACTAAATTTTTAAAGATAATAAACAAAGAGGCATGGACCCAGTCTAAAAATGGCTGGATGATAGGAATTCAGACTGTAATCAATTTGAGTAAGTAAATAGAATTTTGTATATAGCTCATGGCTCTTTGAACAAGAGTGTTTTCAACAAATTCTCCTGCCAGGGAACTCATCTAATCTTTAAAAAAAATAGGAGGTTCTGAATTTGTAGATTAGGCAAACATAAAGAGCTGATTAGGTTATATGGTTGACCTCAGAAACACTGAGACACATCTATAGCATAACTCCTGGTGGTCAAAGATATTCTTATGTTATAGTATTGAATGCAAATTTTGACCTCTATGGTATTAGTCTCAGTTTTTTTGCTTATTTTGTTTGTGTGTGGTATTGGAGAATAAGCTTAATATTACATTACTATAGGAACTGTTATTGGATTATTAGGCTGCTAGAATATGGTAGAATCTGTAGGTTATTGAAGGGTAAATATCCAACTCTGATACAAGAACCATATTGAACACTTATTAAAAATTCAAAATTCTGGGCCCCTCTCAGGTCTAATTGGCTTGAGAACCTCCAGAGGGTAGAGGGGAAATAGCAGTCAGGAAACTTCATTATAAAATAAGTAGTCCAGGTGATCCTTTTGTGTAAGAAAATTCAGGAAGCTCCATTTAGACAGAGGTCAAAATGTTATAGAAATATGTCAGAACAAGCAAGTACTTTAAGAGTTAGTAGAGGGCAGATTTGAATGAATTAAAGTAAACTCTTAGAGGAGGGATTGAGAAATTGTGATCCTATGGGTCAGGAGAGATGACTGGTATACATATAGCTTAAATCAGAAGAGTAAATTAAAAGGCAAACAAAAATAGGGTTGCATGAAGAGATCTGGTCCAATGTAATGGAAAGGATGTCAGGCAGAAGTAGAATCATTTTCTGAAAGTGTTATGCAACATGGGAATTTGGCTTGTAAGGCTTCTCTTAATCGTCTTGAACATATTTTCAAGTTGGAACTCAGTTTAACGAAGTACTCTCATTCTTTTGTAATGTTTGTTCTTTTGGGGCTAAAGAACCCTCCTAATTCCCTTAAGAGCTTAGGTAGTCTCTTCATAGGGAGGACTGTGTCTACACTGTGGGTTGGTACTTGAGAATATCTGTATTCCCAGAATGATTATTTTGTTGTGGACTTAGTCTTCTGCTTCATAGTTTGGTAAAGTGTGTGTGTGTGTGTGTGTGTGTGTGTGTGTGTGTGTGTGTGGTATGTATATCTAGTCACCCCCTTCTTTGTCCATAGTTATGAAACTTGTCTGGGTTATAGACCCTGACAATAATATGTATTAATGTTTATTCATAGCAGTTGATATTTTTATAATGTTAAAAAGAAGCACTTTTCCTAAGGATTTATTGTATAATATATAAAGAACAGATAAAATCTTAAAGAAGAGAGAATGTACTTTTTTTCTTCCAATAAAACATCAGGGGAATTTTTCCAGTATCTTTCCATTTACACTATTCCCTATAAATCTCTCAGCTTCTTCCAGTGTCCCTTTCTTTTCCATCTTCTCTTTCCTGCTTATAATCTACTTTATAGTATTTTATGTTATAAAAAATTCATGTGTATTTGCGTACTGAAAACAAAGATTTAATCAGTTAATGATTAATAAACCCTTACTACTATTTTTAACAATAAAAGCATTCATTATAATGCATTTAAAAAATTATTGTTATCAGGGGTTATAAGTGTCAGTTTACTTCCATAATTATTTCCTGTCCCATTATCTCAACCCCTTTCAAAGTTTACTGTATCAACTGCAGTTCATCATAGGGGTTTTTTAAATGTTCACTTTGGAATAAATGTTTTCAAGAATACACAACAAAACTGCCTTCAACCTCTGTTTTGCAATTAAAAGAGTAGTTCCAATGAGTAGCCACTGGGAGGTAGCATGTGTATTGTGTTTTCCGTACATTTTTGTGTAAAGTTATGAACTAAGAGCTCATAGTACCTAAAATTAATGGTAATATTTTTATGATTTGCATTAAATTTGTGTTAAAATATATAATTAATAACCGTGGTCAAATTGGTGAACAGCAGAAGCTAAACAATATAAACAACTAAATGTCATCCATGCTGTGTTAGGTCAGTGTTTTTCCTTGAGGAAAAATATATAATGCTGACTATTTGAATATTTTACCACCTCTGTCACTTTATGAAAAACTAAGTAACAGAAAGTCTTATGTTCAATTTGAGAATAGTTTAGAAACAAAAATAGTTATGGTTACATGCCTGAGATAGAAAACAGCATCCAAAGTAGGAAGCTCATTTGCAGGCCTGCACATATCTCAGTGGAAACATATCTCTGCTCTGCATAGATTTTTTTAAAATATCCATTAAATTGTTACTGTTACTAAGATGTATTACTGGAAATTTGGACTTTACCACAGTAAGTCAATTTCCTGTTCATAACATGCTATTTTGAGCTTTATTAATGTGAAAGTTAACCTCAAAGCATTAGAGGCTAATGACTTTAAAAGTGTCAAATATTTTTAATGTTTGCAAATTTTAAATATGTCAAATAGAAAACTTTTGCTCAAAGAATTTAGGCTTAAGTTTTGACTAATGTTGAATTCTGATTCACTTCTTTCTTAGTACTTAGCTATAATTCAGGAATAGTGTGCATAATGGAGAACATTTTTTTGTAAAATCATAATCATAAACTATATCAGAAAATCAGAAAATTCATCAAGCACCAGTAATTTACTGTTTGCCACATCCAGTCTTTAATTGAAATAGTCTTTTTTAAAAATTTTTATTTTATTGTATGTTAGTCACCATATGATACATCATTAGTTTTTGATGTAGTGATCCACAATTCATTGTTTTCGTATAACACCCAGTGCTCCATGCAGCACGTGCCCTCCTTAATACGCATCACCGGGCTAATGCATTCCCCCCCCAAACCCTCAGTTTGTTTCTCAGAGTCCATAGTCTCTCATGGTTCATCTCTCCCTCCAATTCCCCCCCCTCCCATTTTCCCCTTCCTTCTCCTAATGTCCTCCGTGCTATTCCTTATGTTCCACAAATAAGTGAAACCATATGATAATTGACTTTCTCTGCTTGACTTATTTCACTTAGCATAATCTCCCCCAGTCCCATCTTAAAATAGATACTTATTAATTTAATTATTGGGAATGTTTGTATTTTTACCAAGACAAACTACCTTCCAAGGGGGAAAGAAGGAAATAAATGAGAAAAAAATTTCATGTTGTTTGCATGATTAGCAGAGGAAATATCTTACACCAGCCACGATTAGGAAATATTAGAATGCCTAAAATGACATTTAAAGATTCCTTCCTTGATATTGACTTGGCCTTTTAGAAAATCTAAAGAGTAATATTTATTAATTATAAGTTTACAACTTTAAATGCAATAGCTACTACATTTCTATTGTGAATATTTATCTCACACTTGTTTTTATCCAAATATGTAAAGTCTATGGCTATTATAATGAATCCATCTTTTAGAAAAGAACTCTGGGATGCTGGTTTTTTACTATATAATTTATAGTTATTTTAGAGCTTGCTAGACAGAACAACAAAGAGTATTATCATTTTGTATTTTAATCTGATGATTTCTCCTCTCATTACACAAATCTGCCTACAAAATTACCAGAGCATGTCCTCTTAGCTTTCCAGGTCGTCCTGGGACATGAATTCAAATAATTAAAGCCCAAAACATATGATGACCAGAAATAGAGTAGAAGCTCTCTTAACCAGCTGTCACATTACTTACTCACTAGTTCATTTAGTCTCTCCCACCCCCTTGGAAACAAAGTGGACTGATGTTTCGGACACAGTGAACTCTTCCATAGCAGAGTTTGCCCACCAGCAAACTTGCAGACTTTTACTCTAATTCATATGCATATTTAGTCGTCAGAGTTTCATTTACTATATTAGAGCATCCTTCAGATAGGTTAAGCAGAAAAGTTACTTATCTAAAACATGAGATAGCCCAGGAAATCTAGAATCACAGCATTCCCCCAACATGTGAGGAGCTGGAACAATGGAATAGGAGTGGAATTCTGGGCATGACCCCTATTCTCTTCTCACACCTGACTCCATATCACCCAAGAGGGGCTTCATGAACATTTGTGTGGATACCCCAGTCCACACTTTAAGCCCCTTGTGGCCTAGAGATATATCACTATGGTACAGTTAGCCTTCAACGGGACTGACCCAGCAAGAAACTTGAAAAGGACCAACAAAAAGCCCCTTTGGCCAGGAAATATTGAGGTTTTGAGTTGCCAAGATATATTCTAGAAGCAGATACTTTAGGTAGGTGCTTCCTTTTCAGTGTAGGGACTCCTTGTTTCATACTGAGGGGCAAGGCCAAAACAGTATAACATTTACTAGGGCCTAAAAGTGGCATTGCTTGGAGCCAATGTAGTCAGGCATGCTGGGGCTATTGATGGTCAACGTTAATAACGGGCACCCTTATATCAGAACCTCTGTCACCACCATTGCCATTAGAAAATCAATCCTTGTAGCTATAGTTTCTCCATTGAAAGAGAATCTAAGTAACTGACCTCCTTCCTGATGTGTCCACGTCTAAACTGCAAGGGAGCTTCATCAAGAAAATTTCTAGCTTCTGCTTCAGGGAAACCTAACTCAGAATATAGGAAATTCTCCAAATCCAGGAAGAATGTTCAATATTTCTGCATGGCCCCAAAGACATATTCAGTGTTCACTAGCCTTAGGGTTTGAGTTTTTTCCAAAGCAATTTATGCTGATTGCACTTATACAATTATATAATTTAAAGAGATATTATGTAAACCCACAAAAAGTAAATAAAAAAGAAAATTATTTCTTTGAAAACTTTGTTGAATAGTTTGGGGAAACTTGATGAAGGTGAATTGCTTTTAAAATACTATTAAATTAGGTGTGGGTGGAAAAATCATTAAGCTCTAAAAAAGACTGCAGTTAGATTGCTTCTCAGTGATTTTAGGTTACACCTTCATTTCACTTTAAAGAAAGCAAAACTTGAAACCAACTGTAGATAACCTGCTATGGGTGTGGATAATGAGGGAAAGACAATAGGTTACTTGAGTCAGCAGAGGGATTTTTAAAAGTAAAGATGTTGGCCCAACATCCAAAGGTTATTAGCACAGCATTTATTAGCTGGTTTGAAAATTGGAAGAAAAAAATAATAGTATTGAGTCCTAGAGGAGAAGTATCCATTTATCAACCTGACACTCAAAATCTTATAGATGCATTGAAATTGTTTATTGTATGAAAATAACTTCACAATATAGCTAACTTTATTTTATGATTCCTCACTTAAGTTGACTTTTTTTTAAATTAACCAACTGATTAATCTTGCTCCCATTGGTTAAGATGGCTTCTCCAGTACATCTAGATAATTAAAATTATGGTTGTAACTTGAATACTTGTGCTGATTACTTTGTCTTGGATCTAAATTAATTTCCTATGGATTCAGTTATACCATAATTAAGAAAGGTGAAACAGCAGTCTCAAATTATTTTTGCCAAATGTGCACAGATAAAGTCAAATGAAGATTAGGAATTATGACATATAATTGATTAATTAAATTCTACTCTAAGAGGAGGGATTGGCAATTTTTATATGTCTGCATTGGTTTAAGCTACTATTCCTATATAAAGGGCAACTGAAACAATTATGTTGCTATGTTTTTTTATCATATTCTACACTATCAGGATCTGTTAGGCACTTTGTTTGCTTTTATATGTGCATATACCATCTCAATTAGCTGTTATTCAAAATTAATAAACATTTTGGTTGTATTCTGCTTTAAAAATGAAACTTTTCTGGCATAATTTCTTACACTGTTCCCCTTGATACAGTTAGTTCTGGTCTTAAATTGCCAGTTCCAGTTCCTAATACTTACCTGGACTCAGGTTTCTGACATTTGTTTCTTCCTAGGTCATTTCCAATTCTTGCACTCTGTTGATGTCCATAATTTGACTTAGCCATCTTTGCTAAGAATTGGTGATGCTCTTGAGGTCTGCTATTATATAGAACCCCCACTTTGTCTTGATGACCAGATTCTGGGTTCCACCTGAGTGCAATTTACATTCATAGCCATCCCCTACTTTTCTAGATTCTGCCTGGTGACAGCTCTTCCAATTCTAGCTCCTTGTCTCCCCTTCATCACTTGCTAACCCCAAATACCTCAAATATCCAGGGAACTGAACTATGTCAAAATATAACTATTAATCCTCTTTGGTTCTTGGTATCATTTATCTTTCCTTTGTGCCGCTCTGCTCTATTTATTTTTCCAATTTGTTTTTGGTTATCAGCCCATATTTCTGAAACAAATTGATTTTATCTTGTCATTTTTAAGCAGAGCTCCATCCATTATACCTTAACATTTTTATCAGTCAGGATTGCATTCAGCTGCATATAACAGCAGCAACAAACCTAACAGTTGCTTAAATAATTAGTCATTTGTCATTTCTTTTTCCTCCACTACAACAAATCTGGTGTTAAGAGGGCCAGAGTAGGTGTATCAGCTGATACAGCTAATCCCAGCAGGGATCAAGCATCCTGTCTTTTTGGCTTCCTAAACAACTTAGCCTATTACTTTTGTCCATTCGGTGATATGATGGCCTCTTTTGTTTTTGCCAATTGCCAGCATCTTCTTCCTTTCATGAAATATACCCTTCCTGCCTTTGAACATTATAAAAGAAAACTTTATTGGGGTATAATTGACATGCAATTAACTGCACATATTTGAAGCAAACAATTTGATAAGTTTATGCCTATGTATACACACATAGAATCTCTACCACAATCAAAATAATTCATGTACTTATTACCCCTCAAAGTTCCCTTACTTATGTCCATTTGTGTTCCTTTTCTTCCTCATCTCCTCCATCCCAAGGGAGCTACTGATGTGCTTTCTGATGCTGAAAATATGTCTTGATTTTCAAGAACTTTGTAAAAATGAAATTATACAACATATACTTCTTTTTTGTATGGCTTCCTTCACTCAGCATTATTATTTTGAGATTAATTCATGAGGTCATGCATATAAATAGTAAATTCCCTTTTATAACTGAATAATAGTCCATTTTATGGATCTTTCAACATTTGTTTATCGAGTCACCTGTTGATAGACATTTGGGTTGCTTTCAGTTTTGGATTGTTAGAAATAAGGCTGCTATGAACATTTGTAGGAAAGGCTTTGTATGGACATATACTTTCTTTCCTCTTTAGATGGCTGGGCTATATGGCACATATATGTTTTATTAAATTATTATTGTGATTTATTTAATATGTTTTATTATATAGTTTATATTGTATTATGTATTATACAGTAAAATATATTGTAATAAATTTATTGTAAATATTAATGTTTTATGAAACTTCTGATCTGTTTTCCAAGGTGATTGTACCATATTACATTTCCACAAGCAATGTATGAAGACTTTCAGTTGCTCCATATACTCATTAACACAGTGGCATGGTCAATCTTTTTAATTTAAATCTAGTGGTATAGCATTATGATTTCAATTTGCTTTTACCAAATGACTAGTGATATTGAATATATTCCATGTACTCATATGCCATCTTTATATCTTCTTTGGTGAAGTGACTGTTAAGATATTTTGCCCATTTTTTTTGGTTTGTTTGTTTTCTTAATATTGAGCTTTATATTCTGAATACAAGCCCTTAGTCAGATATGTGACTTACAAATATTTTTTCTCAGCTTCTGGTTTGTCTTCTCTTTCTCTTAAAAGTGTGGTTTGCACATTAGAAATTTTAAATGTGAATGAAGTTGATTTTGTCAATTTATCTTTTATATATTTTGCCTTTGGTCTCATACCAAAAACAATCTTTTCCTAACCCAAGGTCACACAGATTTTGTCCTGTATTTTCTTTTAGAAAGTTTTAGTTTTAGGTTTCACATTTATTTATAATCTATGTTGATTTTAAAAATGTAACAGCAGGGATGGGTTGATGTTCATTTTTTATGTGCATATCCAAATTTCAGGGGGTTTTAAATTACGTTTTTTCCATTTGGTGAAAAGACTATCCTTTCTCCATTGAATTACCTTTATACCTTTGTTGAAATCAATTGATCATGTACCTGTGAGTCTATGTGTAGAACTGATTCTTTTCCATTGATATGTTAGTTTATCTTTGTATCAATACCTTACTATATTAGATTGCTATCACTTGAAATCAAGTAGTGCTAATTCTTTTTATTTTTCAAAGTTGCTTTGACATTCTGGACTTCGCATTTCCATGTGAATTTTAGAATCAATTTATCTACTTCTAAAAAAAATAAAACTTCTGAGATTTTGATTGGAATTTTTCATTAGGATTGCATCTATAGACCAGTTTGGAGAGAATAGGCATCTTAAAAACTATAGTATTTTGATCCATAAATATGACATATCATTCCATTTATTTAGATCCTTTAAAATTTATCTGCTCAATATTACGTACTGTACAGGTTTTATACAAGATGGTCACTTTTCTTTTAAGCAATGCATCTTTATTCTTGGCTAGAAGAATAGAGGAAACACTAAAAATCTCTTTAACGCATTAGGCTTTATTTATTTTTTTATAAGAGAGCTTTATCGAAGAACTTGAAACTTCATCTTACTGGCTGAAATTATTCATATAGTAGAATGTATTTGCAAGGCGGTCTGAAAGGATATCCCTATAATGGAAGATGTCAGGAGAAAATGGGTATGGGAATGATGTTCAAGTAGCTGATCCACAAAGACTGAAAATTAACTTCTCTGTCATAAGATTTTTCAAAACTTCCTATATTTTTTACTGTATTTATTTTACTGTATTTTTTTACTTCATGTATTTTCACTGTATTTATTATGTTTAGAATGGCAAGAATATTTTCATCTTCTATCTAGTAGAAGAATTTCCCTTTCACATTCGGTATTTCAGGTGTCTAACTTTAAAATATTAGGTCTGAAGGCATAGCTTCTCCAGGACTAAGTGATATTATTGATATTTAGCCGAATTTCTTTATTCATTTTATGTCATTATCTAATTATAATTTTATTTTATTTTTTGTAGAAAATTCCAGTCTGTCTTAATATAGGAAGGATCAAAGGTATTTATGTGACCGATTTGTGTTAGTTTTGATAATGGGATCTGATTGCCAAGATCTCTAATAATACCAGAGCTTTGGACTAGATACCCCCAAATACCAATGACCCATAGATCAAAGATGAGAAGAAATACTCCCTAACAAAGGGTAGTGTGTGTCCTCAAGGAACCAGCATGTACCTCACCTGATATTCCCTTAGCTTTTTGTCACACAGTGAGGGTGATGTTGGAGATTGAAACTGGGAAAAATGTTAAATTTTGTGTTGAGAGTTGCCTGTTACCATCTAAGTATTAGTCAAAAATGGATATTTTGGAGGCTGCCTTGATGATCATTTTGGTCATCTTTCTTGTTAACTCTTTAGTTTTATAAAGAAATAAAATCTTCCAAGTGACTGCAAATCAGGTTGGTCTTTGTCTTCTTTAAATTACCCTACAATCGCAATAACCGCAAATAAATGCCATAAAACTACCACTAAATGTCGTAAGTAATATAATATATGATAAGATACTATTTTTGATTTCATCTTTTCCATGATGTACTCTAATATAATCTATATGCTATAACCCAGAAGCAGAGTGCAACAAGAAAAATCAGTGAGTAGAAATGAATCTTTCCCAGGAATTATTTTCTTATTCTACCTAAAATGTACTGTTGCATAGTGATGATAACACAGACCATTTGGGGATGCTAACACTAATTCTGACACTCATTAGCAGAATGAACTCAGGCAATTAGTATATTCACTCTTGATTTCCTAACCTGTAAAATAGAGATCATAAAGTCTACTTAATAGGGTTCTTAGAAGTTTTTGATAATGTATGTGGGATATCTTATTTATAGTAAGCGCTATTAAATAGGGCTAAATGTAGGAACATATAATAATATAAATTGTATGGGGAAAACCCAAATTGCTTACTTAGTTATTTCTTTAAAAAAACAAAATAAACATGGGACAGTCTGTTTCCTTCTATTTCAGAGAAGATAAATATTTACATCACTTGCTTTTCTATCTCCTTAGCCCACCCTTTCCCCCAAGCGTTCGTGCCTCAGATAAAATTTTTTTAATAATGGGAATATAAGAAACATGTGGTACAAAAAAATGGATTCCAGGCTACACTGACTCGCTGTGGTTGAGTTTTAATAAAATAACCTCTTTTCCCTTGGTTGTAGGGCCAGAAACCTTAGGCAAAAATGTGAGCTATAGAATCAACAACTTTAGTATATGTTCTCAAACTTAAATAGAAATCCAGCTAAATAATTTCGGGATTTACAAACTGGATTTAATCTAGGTATGAAGCCATTGCTGCTTCATAGAGTTTGCACTGCTGGAACCTGTGCATCTATACATTCTTGGAGATTTTCAGACATTTTCCGTCACCAGAACTGTCAAGGTATCATTGCTTTAGTGGCAAATTTATCTCAAAATGTAAATCTAGCATATTAAGTGTCATTGGTGATTTTTCTTGTAATAAAAACATTTGAGAGGAAAAACAAAGAAAACTCTGGTGACCTATAATATAAATAAAATAAGTAGACACCAAGAAAAATGGCATTTTGTGATTCCTGATACATTATGGGACTCAGGCATCAAATAGATCTCATAGCATTTACTATCAGTCCCCAGTACATGGACAATTAATTAAAATCTCTTATTCCTTGATTGTTGAAAGAGGTTATTTTGTTAAAACTCAACCACAGCGAGTCAGTGTAGCCTGGAATCCATTTTTCGTACCACATGTTTCTTATATTCCCATTATTAAAAAAATTTTATCTGAGGCACGACTGCTTGGGGGAAAGGGTGGGCTAAGGAGATAGAAAAGCAAGTGATGTAAATATTTATCTTCTCTGAAATAGAAGGAAACAGACTGTCCCATGTTTATTTTGTTTTTTTAAAGAAATAACTAAGTAAGCAATTTGGGTTTTCCCCATACAATTTATATTATTATATGTTCCTACATTTAGCCCTATTTAATAGTGCTTACTATAAATAAGATATCCCACATACATTATCAAAAACTTCTAAGAACCCTATTAAGTAGACTTTATGATCTCTATTTTACAGGTTAGGAAATCAAGAGTGAATATCAATGATCAGGCAACTGGGAAATAGAAAAAGTGGACAGTTCCTTGCAATACTTGAGTTATTGTTACAGTTCATCTCAGTGGGACCAAACAGTTTAAGCATACATGTTTCTATTTTACATGCAGTCAAGATGTTCCTTATCAGGATTTCTACATCTCATTCTCTAAATGTTGTTATTCCTCTCATAAACATACCTGATAATTAAAAGCCAGCAGCTGCTCCATCAAAAATGTAGGACATGTGATAGTGCGAAAGGGAACGGTTGTGGAGTAAGACTCAACTAAATTCAAATCTCAGCTTCCCAGTGTATTTGCTTACCCAGATATCAGGGTTAGAGTTTGGGTCAGGGTCAGGATCAAGTAATTAACCTTCTATGTTTCATTTTCCTTGTCTGTAAAATGTGAATAATACCATTTTTCCAACAGAGCAGTGGTGGGTAATAATGAAGTCCCTGACAAAGGTCATCCTCAAACATTGATGCTATTATATGTGGTATTACTCTCTACCAAAGTGTGGTATCACTTAACAGGGGTGGGTTTGGATAATGTAAAATAACTGATATTTTCTCTTCCAATTTGCATATTCAGCTGACATGAAACTATGCTTGATATGATGATCACACTTTAAGAAGTTTCTGTTATGGTAATGAAACTGTGAGGTGGGCAGAGAGTGTTCAGCAAATTCAGGATTGTAAAGGAATTTCTTCACAATGAATTGAGGGGTTTACATGGTGGAGTGGAAAACATGAGTTGGGTAAGGAAGCACAGAGCACTGAGAAGATGAGTTCAACAGAGAAAATAGGAGTATATGCTGTAAGTTCCTTATGTATTGATTTATTTATGTTGCTGTCCCACCCCCTGTATGACTGTAAATTCCTATCATTAGAAGGATATAGAATAAATGAAGGTGTGTGTGATATGCATGTGTGTGTGTGTGTGTTCACACATTTTTTTAAAAAGGAAAAAGAGAT
Source organism: Phoca vitulina (assembly GCF_004348235.1). NCBI lineage: Eukaryota > Metazoa > Chordata > Mammalia > Carnivora > Phocidae > Phoca > Phoca vitulina. The sequence goes on along the minus strand of NW_022589720.1, from coordinate 35,627,937 downwards.
ACTCATTTTTTTTACTCCGTAATAACTTTTGATTTTCTCTCTCCTTTCTTTTTATCTCTCCAAGAACCTGGTGCATAAGAAATATGCCCATTTATGTAGCTATGGACATAAAAATTCAGCCCCAGTTTAAAATAACAACCACCACCACAACATCTTGGGGACATTTTAAACTCAAGAGGGTTGTTAGCTCTGATTGGAACTACTCTGACCATTTGCTGCCTAGATGAAGCTCTGTGGTGCTATCTTTGACTTAAACTCCCAGGGAATCACACAAAACACTGCTTTGGACAGTGTTTCCAGGAAGAAAACAGCTTAGACCTAATAACAATTTGCATTTAGAGGTGGGAAATTGCTAACTCAGCTATAAAATTATTTATGTAAGATGCAATTTTTAAGTCTCCTCTTTGTTTCTAAAGTAGAGTGCATAGATATATACATTACAAACCTATAAATCACTTTTAATTTAAACATAACTGACTTTATTAATCCCTTCCATTTCTCAAAGCCTTCTTGTACTGTAAAGAAATGCAAGCATCCGTGCATGAAACTCGGATACACTTCAATGATTTCACACATTTAGTCAAGATTCTAGCTTAGAAATTGCACAAAATAGATGAGCTTGAGGCCATAACACTCATAAGCATTCTACGAATATTTTTATCGTGAACAAATTTGAGAACTCTTTTCTCCCTTTGAATCCAGGCAATCCAAATGCTATATTTGCCAGTGAATATAATTTTAGAAATCATTAGAATTAATGAAGGCATATTTTCAAACAATAGAAATATTCACTGCACTGAAACTATTTTTGAATATATTGAAATATATTTTAATATAATATGTTCCAAAATTCTCATCTTTTTAATTCTGGGGTCAATTCTGACATCCAGGGTTCATGGTTTCCCCATCTGAAAGCCAAGTCCCTCCTCTTTTTCTTAATTAATTTGAAATGCTGTGTATGTATTTGCCAAGCTCATGTAATAGTCTTAAGGGCTTTGAGGTTGACACCTTCAGTAAAACCTTAGAAAACTGAATTGCATATGAGATATGGTCTTACCTTTATATGGGATGAACTGATACCTACTTTTGCATTTCTGATTTTTAAAAGTAGAGCGGACTATCAATAAAAGGAAAAAAAAACCAAGTGTTGCCTTTTTTAATATTTTTCCCCACTTCTGTGGTTAATTTATATTTCTAACACTAAACTTGATGTCAGTAGTTTGAGTTACTAATGATTAAGGATTCAGAATATTCAGTGGCTAATTTGGCCTCACCTTTAGAGCCAGACCTCCAGGGACACCTGGGTGGCTCAGTTAGTTAAGTGTCTACCTTCTAGCTCAGGTCGTGATCCCAGGGTCCTGGGATTGAGTCCCACATCAGGCTCCTTGCTCAGTGGAGAGTCTGCTTCTCCCTCTGCCTGCCGCTCCCCTTGCTTGTGCTTTCTCTCTCTCTGACAAATAAATAAATAAAAAATCTTAAAAAAACAAAGCCAGACCTCCATTAGTGTTGGAGAACAGCAGAAAGTTTAAAAGAATTTATATTAGGCCTAACTGGTTTTATTCTTTTAACCTCTCTCGAGGACTCATTAGAGATGAAAAGTGAAGACAACCACCTTCTTCTTTGGCTACAAAACTACAAAATATATCACCAATATTTTTATATTAAAGGGAGGAGACACAGACAACCAACTAACCCACTTCACCCCTATGAACAGAAGGAATTAGCTTAGACAGTAGAGGCCAAGGGGTGCTGTGATCCCCTTCCTTTCTTAGGGTTACTTCAATGTTTTAGGCAGGCTATCTAATAGAAAAACATTCATTTGTTGCTTCTATACCCGGTTATCCCATGAAACCCATTTAAAATCATGACTGATGCCATCATACAGTATACAGACCACTGGCTGAGGGAAGTTTAATGGTGTTGCCTGGGAAGAATCATGGTTTAATGCAATTAAAGATCTGTTTTTTGTTTAATCTTTAAACAGAATGAGATTTTTTCCACCATCATCATCACAGTATCCAGAGAACACAAAAGTCTCAGATTTAAAATTTAGAGCTACAGTACTATGCAAACATTTTATGGTTAATAAGGAAAAAAAAACACTACAAACTGCATAAAGTGATGTTATATAATTATTTTCTTGTTAGCAGCCTTCTTCATGAGACCAAAGCCCTTTGAAGTTCTTTGGTTCATGACTGTAACTGTTGTGCTTAGAACAAGGCCTGGCATTGTACAGAGGTTCAATAAATGTTGGATGAATGAATCAATAGTAAGTGTCTTGAAGCAGGAAGTGTGTATTATGGCAAGATGACTCTGATGGGAGGAGAAAGATATAGGGTACTTAAAGAGACAAGAAGTTCAAGCTCAGGACCAAGGCAGTTCTCTAAGCCACAGATACATAGGAAGGATTGAGATATGATATCAGAACTTATGCCATATACTTTATATACTTTATAGTTTATTGCATATAAATAAGTATAGTAAATTATATATATGTATATATATATATGTATATGTATGAGAGAGAGAAAAATTGAGAGAGAAAATACGAGAAGAGAAAAGGGAAGGGAAGGGAGAGAATTTGACCTGGGATTTAAAAGCAGGAGAGAATGGATTCATAATTCCCCTACACATATACACACATGCCTCACACATACCACATATATATTTGGGGTGAGATATCCCACTCCAAGAATATTCTTCCATAAGAAAATCCATGGAAACACAGGTATATTATTGAGTCACAGAAAGGTAAGATATTAATTAGAGGAGGTTTATTTTTTAATCTTTTCTAACTGGTATAATGGATCCCATTGAGAGGGAAATATTTTATACACAAGAGAGCAGGAATAATTGATAACATAGGGTTTTGGGTTTTTTTGTTTGTTTGTTTGTTTTGTGAAAACTTCTGGAGACAAGAGGATCCCCAGCATGAGACTGACCTTAAATAAAAGTCTGGAGAACTTCCTTATTGGGACAAGAGAGAAGAGGGTATAAAGGATGTAGATGTAAGCTTTTATGCCTGGAAGTGGAAAAAAATTAAACATTGGAAGAAAATTGAAAATTTTGCAAAAGTTGATAGAGGAAAATGAGGTACAGAGTTAATGGGAAAAATGAAGTGCATGAAGATAAACATTTGGTTGCTGTTCAATCTCAGATGTCCATTTAAACCTGTGAAATCATGATTTATTACTGGAAACAATACATCCCATTTTCTGCATTTTCCCAGCAGTTGCCTCCCTGGATCAGGCATGGAGAAATCAAACATGGTCTGAATCAGGGCTTACCTTTGGAATGGTGTCTTACTCATAAAATCTTTCTCAAAGTGGCTTACTGTCAAGATATTTTATTTTTTTTATTTTTTTTTTTTTTAAGATTTTATTTATTTGACAGAGAGAGACACAGCGAGAGCAGGAACACAAGCAGGGGGAGTGGGAGAGGGAGAAGCAGGCCTCCCACTGAGCAGGGAGCCCGATGTGGGGCTCGATCCCAGGACCCTGGGATCATGACCTGAGCCGAAGGCAGACGCTTAACGACTGAGCCACCCAGGCACCCCATGTCAAGATATTTTAAATCTAATGGGTCCCAAAGTTTCCTAAGTCACGTAGTATCTGTGTAAATTTCTTTGTAGAGAGCTGACACAGGACTGTTGAAAAATAACTGGTATTTATCCCATTATAAGAAACCTATGATGATTTTGTATGTCATCAATTACTTTTAGACCGCAGTACAGTACTATTTGTCCATGTGGAAGTATAGCTTTAAATGGAGAAATGGCTACTGTATGATAAGACACTGTAAGAATTCTTTCTTACTGCAAGTATAGCAAAGCAAAATAAATTTTGCTTGATTACAAAGCTAAGGATTGCTATCTTAGGTAAACAATGACCAGTCTGATTTTGTTCTTTGAATTCAGGATGTTATCAACAGTATACCTTCGTAAGTGTGGAAAGGAGATAGCCTTTTAATCACTTCCACCTGGTTTCACTAAATTAATTCTATTGGTATCTTATATATATATATATATATTTCCCATGCTAGAAACAGAGAATAAGAAAGACTAAATAATCTAAGTACAATACATACTGGACATTGAGGTGTTTTTTAATCATCCATTGGAGTATGGGTTTCTTTGCTCTTTTGATATTTCAGGAGAACAAATAATGAACAAATAATGATGATGCCATACTTTGAAACTATGAAATTTAAGGGAGTAAGACCATTTAACTTCAACTGACACACCATTCATAATTCTCTCTTTACTTTCTGTTCAGGCTGACTGCTGGCAGAGTATGGTATCTCCTTTCAGATAGAGTCTAAGCAACAGTCTATACCTAAGTGCTCTTTTTAGAATTATGGCAACTCTGGGTCATGTGACCTTAGGCTGATATAGTAATTAACTCTTTATGTCCAAATGACTGAACTGCATGCTCTAAAACTGAATGTAAACAAATATAAATGTCAACATAAAGATTTGCTATCTACTTTTGATAGTTAATGTACTACTGGAAAATAAGTCATCTTCTTGTGCATAATTTTTAAAGAATATAAAATAAGCTATATCTTGTCATGAAGTGTTCAAATTTTTGTGGTTGAAAAGTTTGATTCTGCATAGTTTGTAGCTCTATATTCTTCCACATTTTAGACTCAATAAAAAAGCCAACATCTCAACTCGAGGAATGAATTGGTACATTAGCTTTGCCCTGAGACATCTGCTAAAGCCTAGGAGAGCTTTTGTCCCTTTCCATGCATAAAGCTGCACATGACACTGTGGATTTGTGCTAGTGTTCATTCAAAAAGCATCTATTGACTATCTGCCATGCATGGCATGATACCAGAATCAACTATAATTTTTAATAATGTGTAGAGATGGAGTTCTTATAGTCAGTGTAAGGCAGCCTATGAAAGAATAGTAAAATTTTAGAGATAATAGGTCCTGGAGAATGGAGACAAACTTAAAGTGGGCAGGACAGAGGAGACATCACTGAAGATAGATCTTTAGTACTTAATAGAAAAAAATTAATACACTGAATAAAATCTAGTAAAACCAAAATTCGAGTTTCTAGATTAAATAATATTTTCAAATATTTACAAATTTCCATTACTAAAAAGTTTTGAATAGAAGATAGGCCATTAGATTTCACATACTACTATATGAGTACAAAAGCCTAAGAATGAGTTCTTCATATTTATGTTGTATGTTTATTTGTGATCTTTAGAATGACATATCTACATTTGGATCTTTAGTTTATTTCTGTTATTCTCTAATTCATTGTTTTTAAATATTGTATTTAGAATGCCAAAAGAAAAGAGTTTTGTATAAATGGGCCTATGAAACAGAGAAATTGTTGGCCTTGTCTTAATACAGAACCTTGTCTGAATTCAAGCTCTATTACAATTTTTGGGACCATGGGCAAGTCATTTAAAGTCTTTGGTTCCAGTTTTCTTTTTCTTTTCTTTTTTTTTTTTTTTTAAATTTTTTTTATTGTTATGTTAATCCCCATACATTACATCATTAGTTTTAGATATAGTGTTCCATGATTCATTGTTTGTGCATAACACCCAGTGCTCCATGCAGAACGTGCCCTCCTCAATACCCATCACCAGGCTAACCCATCCTCCCACCCCCCTCCCCTCTAGAACCCTCAGTTTGTTTTTCAGAGTCCATCGTCTCTCATGGTTCTTCTCCCCCTCCGATTCCCCCCCTTCATTCTTCCCCTCCTGCTACATTCTTCTTCTTCTTTTTTTCTTTCTTAACATATATTGCATTATTTGTTTCAGAGGTACAGATCTGAGATTCAACAGTCTTGCACAATTCACAGCGCTTACCAGAACACATACCCTCCCCAGTGTCCATCACCCAGTCACCCCATCCCTCCCACCCCACCCCCCACTCCAGCAACCCTCAGTTTGTTTCCTGAGATTAAGAATTCCTCATATCAGTGAGGTCATATGATACATGTCTTTCTCTGTTTGACTTATTTCGCTCAGCATAATACCCTCCAGTTCCATCCACGTCGTTGCAAATGGCAAGATCTCATTCCTTTTGATGGCTGCATAATATTCCATTGTATATATATACCACATCTTCTTTATCCATTCATCTGTTGATGGACATCTTGGCTCTTTCCACAGTTTGGCTATTGTGGACATTGCTGCTATAAACATCGGGGTGCACGTAGCCTTTCGGGTCCCTACTTTTGTATCTTTGGGGTAAATACCCAGGAGTGCAATTGCTGGATCATATGGTAGCTCTATTTTCAACTTTTTGAGGAACCTCCATACTGTTTTCCAGAGTGGCTGCACCAGCTTGCATTCCCACCAACAGTGTAGGAGGGTTCCCCTTTCTCCGCATCCCCGCCAACATCTGTCATTTCCTGACTTGTTAATTTTAGCCATTCTGACTGGTGTGAGGTGGTATCTCATTGAGGTTTTGATTTGGATTTCCCTGATGCCGAGCGATATTGAACACTTTTTCATGTGTCTGTTGGCCATTTGGATGTCTTCTTTGGAAAAATGTCTGTTCATGTCTTCTGCCCATTTCTTGATTGGATTCTTTGTTCTTTTGGTGTTGAGTTTGATGAGTTCTTTATAGATTTTGGATACTAGCCCTTTATCTGATATGTCATTTGCAAATATCTTCTCCCATTCTGTCAGTTGTCTTTTGGTTTTGTTGACTGTTTCCTTTGCTTTGCAAAAGCTTTTTATCTTGATGAAGTCCCAATAGTTCATTTTTGCCCTTGCTTCCCTTGCCTTTGGTGATGTTTCTAGGAAGAAGTTGCTGCGGCTGAGGTCGAAGAGGTTGCTGCCTGTGTTCTCCTTTAGGATTTTGATGGACTCCTGTCTCACATTGAGGTCTTTCAACCATTTGGAGTCTATTTTTGTGTGTGGTGTAAGGAAATGGTCCAGTTTCATTCTTCTGCATGTGGCTGTCCAATTTTCCCAACACCATTTGTTGAAGAGACTGTCTTTTTTCCATTGGACATTCTTTCCTGCTTTGTCAAAGATTAGTTGACCATAGAGTTGAGGGTCCATTTCTGGGCTCTCTCTTCTGTTCCATTGATCTATGTGTCTGTTTTTGTGCCAGTACCATACTGTCTTGATGATGACAGCTTTGTAGTAGAGCTGGAAGTCTGGAATTGTGATGCCGCCAGCTTTGCTTTTCTTTTTCAACATTCCTCTGGCTATGCGGGGTCTTTTCTGGTTCCATACAAATTTTAGGATTATTTGTTCCATTTCTTTGAAGAAAGTGCATGGTATTTTGATGGGGATTGCATTGAATGTGTAGATTGCTCTAGGTAGGATTGACATCTTCACAATATTTGTTCTTCCAATCCATGAGCATGGAACGTTTTTCCATTTCTTTGTGTCTTCCTCAATTTCTTTCATGAGTATTTTATAGTTTTCTGAGTACAGATCCTTTGCCTCTTTGGTTAGATTTATTCCTAGGTATCTTATGGTTTTGGGTGCAATTGTAAATGGGATCGACTCCTTAATTTCTCTTTCTTCTGACTTGTTGTTGGTGTATAGGAATGCCACTGACTTCTGTGCATTGATTTTATATCCTGCCACTTGACTGAATTCCTGTATGAGTTCTAGCAGTTTTGGGGTGGAGTCTTTGGGATTTTCCACATAAAGTATCATATCATCTGCAAAGAGTGAGAGTTTGACTTCTTCTTTGCCAATTTGGATGCCTTTGATTTCTTTTTGTTGTCTGATTGCTGTGGCTAGGACTTCCAATACTATGTTGAATAGCAGTGGTGATAGTGGACATCCCTGCCGCGTTCCTGACCTTAGGGGGAAAGCTCCTCAGTTTTTCCCCATTGAGAATGATATTCGCTGTAGGTTTTTCATAGATGGCTTTTATGATATTGAGGTATGTACCCTCTATCCCTATACTCTGAAGAGTTTTGATCAAGAAAGGATGCTGTACTTTGTCAAATGCTTTTTCTGCATCTATTGAGAGGATCATGTGATTCTTGTTTTTTCTTTTGTTAATGTATTGTATCACGTTGATTGATTTGCGGATGTTGAACCAACCTTGCAGCCCAGGGATAAATCTGACTTGGTCGTGGTGAATAATCCTTTTAATGTACTGTTGGATCCTATTGGCTAGTATTTTGGTGAGAATTTTTGCATCCATGTTCATCAGGGATATTGGTCTGTAATTCTCCTTTTTGATGGGGTCTTTGTCTGGTTTTGGGATCAAGGTAATGCTGGCCTCATAAAATGAGTTTGGAAGTTTTCCTTCCATTTCTATTTTTTGGAACAGTTTCAGAAGGATAGGTATTAATTCTTCTTGAAATGTTTGGTAGAATTCCCCTGGGAAGCCATCTGTCCCTGGGCTTTTGTGTTTTGGGAGATTTTTGATGACTGCTTCTATTTCCTTAGTGGTTATAGGTCTGTTCAGGTGTTCTATTTCTTCCTGGTTCAGTTTTGGTAGTTGATACATCTCTAGGAATGCATCCATTACTTCCAGGTTATCTAATTTGTTGGCATAGAGTTGCTCATAATATGTTCTTATAATTGTTTGTATTTCTTTGGTGTTGGTTGTGATTTCTCCTCTTTCATTCATGATTTTGTTGATTTGGGTCATTTCTCTTTTCTTTTTGATAAGTCTGGCCAGGGGCTTATCAATCTTGTTAATTCTTTCAAAGAACCAGCTCCTAGTTTCGTTGATCTGTTCTACTGTTCTTTTGGTTTCTATTTCATTGATTTCTGCTCTGATCTTGATTATTTCTCTTCTCCTGCTGGGTTTAGGCTTTATTTGCTGTTCTTTCTCCAGCTCCTTTAGGTGTAGGGTTAGGTTGTGTACTTGAGACCTTTCTTGTTTCTTGAGAAAGGCTTGTATTGCTATATACTTTCCTCTTAGGACTGCCTTTGCTGTATCCCAAAGATTTTGAATAGTTGTGTTTTCATTTTCATTGGTTTCCATGAATTTTTTAAATTCTTCTTTAATTTCCTGGTTGACCCATTCATTCTTCAGTAGGATGCTCTTTAGCCTCCATGTATTTGAGTTCTTTCTGACTTTCCTCTTGTGATTGAGTTCTAGTTTCAAAGCATTGTGGTCTGAAAATAGGCAGGGGATGATCCCAATCTTCTGGTACCGGTTGAGACCTGATTTATGACCTAGGATGTGATCTATTCTGGAGAATGTTCCATGGGCACTAGAGAAGAATGTGTATTCCGTTGCTTTGGGATGGAATGTTCTGAATATGTCTGTGAAGTCCATTTGGTCCAGTGTGTCATTTAAAGTCTTTATTTCCTTGTTGATCTTTTGCTTAGACGATCTGTCCATTTCAGTGAGGGGGGTGTTAAAGTCCCCCACTATTATTGTATTGTTGTCGATGTGTTTCTTTGCTTTTGTTATTAATTGCCTTATATAATTGGCTGCTCCCATGTTAGGGGCATAGATATTTACAATTGTTAGATCTTCTTGTTGGATAGACCCTTTAAGTATGATATAGTGTCCTTCCTCATCTCTTATTACAGTCTTTGTTTTAAAATCTAATTTGTCTGATATAAGGATTGCCACCCCAGCTTTCTTTTGGTGTCCATTAGCATGGTAAATGGTTTTCCACCCCCTCACTTTCAATCTGGGGGTGTCTTAGGGTCTAAAATGAGTCTCTTGCAGACAGCATATCGATGGGTCTTGTTTTTTAATCCAATCTGATAGCCTGTGTCTTTTGATTGGGGCATTTAGCCCATTTACATTCAGGGTAACTATTGAAAGATAGGAGTTCAGTGCCATTGTATTGCCTGTAAAGTGACTGTTACTGTATATTGTTTGTGTTCCTTTCTGGTCTATGTTGCTTTTAGGCTCTCTCTTTGCTTAGAGGACCCCTTTCAATATTTGTTGTAGGGCTGGTTTCGTGTTTGCAAATTCCTTTAGTTTTTGTTTGTCCTGGAAGCTTTTTATCTCTCCTTCAATTTTCAATGACAGCCTAGCTGGATATAGTATTCTTGGCTGCATATTTTTCTCATTTAGTGCTCTGAATATGCCCTGCCAGTCCTTTCTGGCCTGCCAGGTCTCTGTGGATAAGTCTGTTGCCAATCTAATGTTTCTACCATTGTAGGTTACATATCTCTTCTCCCGAGCTGCTTTCAGGATTTTCTCTTTGTCTCTGAGACTCGTAAGTTTTACTATTAGATGTCAGGGTGTTGACCTATTTTTATTGATTTTGAGAGGGGTTCTCTGTGCTTCCTGGATTTTGATGCCTGTTTCCTTCCCCAAATTAGGGAAGTTCTCTGCTATAATTTGCTCCATTATACCTTCTGCACCTCTCTCTCTTTCTTCTTCTTCTGGGATCCCAATTATTCTAATGTTGTTTCGTCTTATGGTATCGTTTATCTCTCGAATTCTGCCCTCGTGATCCAGTAGTTGTTTATCTCTCTTTTTCTCAGCTTCTTTATTTTCCATCATTTGGTCTTCTATCTCACTGATTCTTTCTTCTGCCTCATTTATCCTAGCAGTTAGCGCCCCCATATTTGATTGCACCTCATTAATAGCCTTTTTGATTTCTACTTGGTTAGATTTTAGTTCTTTTACTTCTCCAGAAAGGGTTTCTTTAATAACTTCCATGTTTTTTTCAAGCCCAGCTAGTATCTTTAAAGTGATGATTCTGAACTCTAGATCTGACATCGTACTAATGTCCGTATTGAGTAGGTCCCTGGCAGTCGGTACTACCTCTTGTTCTTTTTGTTGAGGTGATTTTTTCCGTCTTGTCATTTTGTGCAGAGGAGAATAGATTAATGAGAGAACAAAATGCTAGCAGGGTAACAACGTCCCCAGAAAATATACTCTAAACAAATCAGAAAAGACCTGAAGCAGTGGGAAAAGAAAGGGAAAGAGAGAAAAAAGAAAAGGAAAGAAAAAAAGAAGAAAGAAAAAGATAAAGATAAAAACAAACAAAAGCAGAACAAAACAAAACAAAACAAAAACAGAATGTGATCAAATATGATCAGGCTGGATTATAGATCAGTGCCACACACTAGATTTTGGGTGTATTTTGGTCTGTTAAAAGAAAGTGCCTCCCAAAATTTTAAAGAAAGAAAAACTTATATATGTACAAAAATAAGGGTTGATATGATGAAGGGATGGAATATGAATGTAAAGATGGAAATTATAAAAAATTTTAAAAAAGGATTTGATAAGTTGTTTGAAAAAAGAAAGAAGAGGATTAAAAAAAAGAAAGAAAGAAAAAAGGGAGAGAATGTGATCAGGCAGGGGAGTAGAAAAAAACCATACACTAGAGATTTAGAGTATATTTTGATCTGTTAGAAGAAACTATCTCAAGATTTTAAAGAGAGAACAACTTATATATATATGCCAAAAATACGGGTAACTACTATGAAGGGATAGAATATGACTTTAAAAATGAAACATAAAAATGTTTTTTTTTAAAAAAGGGATTGATAAGATGTTGGTTGAAAAAGGGAAAAAGAAAAATTCAAAAAAAAAGAAAAAAGGAAAAAAGAAAAAAAGACAGTTAAAAAAAATAATTAACTTTGAAAGACTAAAGAATCATGGTAAAAAAGCCATGAATTCTATGTGCAGTGTTCCCCTAGCGCTGGAGTTCTGCCGTTCTCATTGATCGGTAAACTTGGTCTTGGCTGGCTGTTCTTGCTGATCTTCTGGGGGAGGGGCCTGTTGCCGTGGTTCCCAACTGTCTTTGCCGGAGGCAAAATTGCCCCGCCCTTGCTGGTCCGGGCTAAGTAATCTGCTCGGGTTTGCTCTCCGGAGCTTTTGTTCCCTGCAAGCTCTCCGTACAGCTTTGGAGGCGGAGAGTGAAAATGGTGGCCTCCCAGTCTCCGCCCCGGCAGAGCCGAGAACTCGGGGTCCCGCTCCTCAGCGAGCCCCCAGAGAAAAGCCGTCAGTCACTCCCGTCTCCCCGGTCTCCGGCCGCACTCCGCGCTCACCCGGCCTGTGACCGCGCCTTTCTATCTGGCACCCGACCCCGGGTGGAGTCTCCAAACCCAGCAGATCCCCGCGGTGCACTCCCGCACCTCTCCTCCCGGGGGAAGAAGGTGAGTCTCCCCGGATCTGCCGCTTGTTGGGTCCCTGCTGGAGGAGCAGTGGCCCGACTGTGCCGCGGATCACGGTTTATAGCAACCCCGAGCTGAGAGCCCGCGCCTGGGCTCCGTCTCTGCAGCCGGCTTCCCTGCTCCGATACCTGGGAGCTCTGCCGCACTCAGGCACCCCCTGTCTTTCTGTGACCCCGAGGGTCCTGAGACCACACTGTCCCGCGAGGGTTCCACCCCCCACTTCGCCACCAGAGTGACGTCCCTCAGCGGAGCAGACTTCTAAAAGTTCCGACTTTGTGCTCCGTGGCTCTATCACTTGCCAGAAGCGGCCGACGGAGGCCCCTCCCCCGCCGTCTATCCTCCCGAATATCGCCACGGATTCACTTCTCCGCACGTCCTACCTTCCAGAAAGTGGTCGCTTTTCTGTTCAGAGAGTTGTTGCTCTTCTTTTCTTTGATCTCCTGTTGAGTTTGTAGGTGTTCAGAATGGTTTGATCCCTATCCAGCTGAATTCCTGAGAGGAGACGAAATCCAGGTCTCCTATTCCTCCGCCATCTTGCTCCGCCCCCCCAGTTTTCTTTTTCTTTCTTTATTTTTTTTTAAGATTTTATTTATTTATTTATTTATTTATTTATTTATTTATGAGAGAGAGAGAGAGAGAGAGCGTGAATGGGAGGGAGGAGCAGAGGTAGAGGGACAAGCAGACTCAGCACTGAGCGTGGAGCCCAGTGCAGGGATCCATCTCAGAGACCTGAGATCATGACCTGAGCTGAAATCAAGAGTTCAGCACTCAACCGACTGAGCCACCCAGCCACCCCTGGTTCCAGTTTTCTTATCTATATGTGATGAATGGAATTAACATATTTGTGATTGAGAAAACTGGGAAAGCCTATAGTGAGTTTCAGAGTTGTCAAGATGGAAAAATAAGCAATGGAGATATTGAATATGAGGAAAGATCAAGTGAGTAGAGAAATTCTTGGCAGAAATGGGATTTCCTTTGGGGGATGAAGAAGAGTGAGAGCCTGCTTCCAGGTTGGAAAAGTAGTGTAAATAGACACTGCTTTTCATGGAGGAGTCGTATTTAAGATACATCTGTACTAGTGATAATAAAATTTACTTCCAGGATTGCTGTATGATGTTAATAGCATATTGAGCATGATACCTGGCATATAGTGGATGCTCAATGTAGGGTAGCTGTTTATCATTCCTAGAGATAGTAATATCAGCCATAGTAAGAGGTAAGGAAACTCAAAGGTAAGCAAAAGTTGTGTTCTAATGAAATTTTAGCAAAAAAAAAAAAAAAGAGGTTCAGATTTTTCCTTCTAATGTTTGCTTCTATAATGAATACATCCTTGAATCTTGTCATGATAAACAATTTATCACTTTTATCAAAATAGTTATTGTCTACTTTTGACTCCAGTTTAGGATATATTTCTTTCTTGTCTTCAAGACTTGGATAACTAGGATATAGCATTAACAGTTTTCAAGATTTAGGTTCTAGTAATTAAATAAGTGCTTTAAAGATGCCCTTTAACCCAAAGTTAGTTTGGTTTATAGGATTTTATTTATTATTCACTCAGAGTATGTAGAATACAATAAATAGTCATGATCCAAATAGCACTGAATGGTTTATTTGGCTTTGAGTGATGAAAAGAAGTGTTGGCTGAAGAGACCCTAGTTGGGTTGGTCTATGTGTATTGGGTATGGGAGATGGTCAATCATCCTTCCATGAACTATCAGAGTCATTATTTAGGAATGAGTCTGTGTGAGGCCATAAACCTTGGCTCTTCATGCTTTACATCATCCAGGTTTGCTCAGACACTGAGAGGAACCTAGGAACATATCAGTTCTGGGAGAATTTACATTTCTTCACAGAGGCATCTGTATACTGGGGAGGCTAATCTCCGAGTTCTTTCTGGTACTCTGTGGATTAAATCAGGCAGACATTCTGTCACCACAGTCAAGTGTGACTCAAAAAAAGGTGAATAACACCTTGGGGGAAAAAATACCCTGAAGAGGTCCGTACTCAGAAGAAAAAGATGAATGAGGAGGAGGAGAAAAATTATATATTTATGATATAAAGCTAGGTATTATATATATACATATATTTATTATAGATAGCTTTTGAAGATTTCTGAGTGTGTGAGAAAATCAGGCATCATTATTGTACTGAATACATCCCCTAACATCCATGCGTATACCTTGAATTGAATAAAAATCAATCTTTTTTTGGTTGTATTGGTACTCAGAAGTTCTAGAATGGGTGTCCATATTTAATCCTTTAATTAATTAGTCAAAACAAGCCCTTTTATATTTTAATTGTGTAGCAAATCCCTGGCAAGCAGAATAGAAGAGAGTGGAAGCAGATCCAATAGTTCAGTTAAAAAAAAAAAACCTTTCTGACACAACCTAGAATTCCTATTACATAAAATCAATGAAGAGATGTTTCCTAATTTCATTTGTTTTTAAACATCATATGTAATAACATAATAATGCTTAAATTCTTTTCTACCTAGAATTATGCTGCAGATGAATAGTTTCTAGACATATTTTACAAAACACTAGTTCAGGGTATGTGAATAGGGTATATAAAAGAGTTGTAATTTGTGGAGTAAGTTTATATCTCAATTTAGACACTTCTGTTCATAGCACCATATAAATGGTAGTGAAAATTCTGTAGTAAAAAAAAAAATTGGGATGCACGTACCCCTTCGGATCCCTACATTTGTATCTTTGGGGTAAATACCCAGTAGTGCAATTGCTGGGTCATATGGTAGCTCTATTTTCAACTTTTTGAGGAAACTCCATACTGTTTTCCAGAGTGGCTACACCAGCTTGCATTCCCACCAACAGTGTAGGAGGGTTCCGAGCGAAATAAGTCAATCAGAGAAAGACATGTATCATATGACCTCACTGATATGAGGAATTCTTAATCTCAGGAAACAAACTGAGGGTTGGTGGAGTGGTGGGGGGTGGGAGGGATGGGGTGTTTGGGTATGTGCTATGGTGAGCGCTGTGAATTGTGTAAGACTGTTGAATCACAGACCTGTACCTCTGAAACAAATAATACATTATATGTTAAAAAAAAGAAGAAGATAGCAGGAGGGGAAGAATGATGAAGAGGAGGGAAATCGGAGCAGGGGACGAACCATGAGAGACTATGGACTCTGAGAAACAAACTGAGGGTTCTAGAGGGGAGAGGGGTGAGGGGATGGGTGAGCCTGGTGATGGGTATTAAAGAGGGCATGTATTGAATGAAGCACTGGGTGTTATATGCAAACAATGAATCATGGAACACTACATCAAAAACTAATGATGTAATGTATGGTGATTAACATAACCTAATAATAATAATAATAAAAAAGAATTCACTCAAGGCAGAACAACAACAACAACAAAAAACAAAACTAATGATGTAATGTATGGTGGTTAACATAACATAATAAAATAGAATACTGTCCAGCCTAAAAAAAAAAAAACACAATATTTTCTAATCGTTCTTTTTTTTGCCTTGAAAATTTTTTTAAATTTTATTATGTTATGTTAGTCACCATACAATACATCATTGGTTTTTGATGTGGCGATCCACGATCCATTGTTTTCTTATAACACCCAGTGCTCCATGCAATATGTGCCCTCCTTAATACCCATCACCGGGCTAACCAATCCCCCTTCCCCCTCCCCTCTAAAACCCTGTTTGTTTCTCAGAGTCCATAGTCTCTCATGGTTCATCTCTCCCTCTAATTCCCCCTCCCCATTTTTCCCTTCCTTCTCCTAATGTCCTCCATGTTATTCCTTATGTTCCACAAATAAGTGAAACCATATGATAATTGACTTTCTCTGCTTGACTTATTTCACTTAGCATAATCTCCTCCAGTCCCATCCATGTTGATGTAAAAGTTGGGTATTCATCTTTTCTGATGGCTGAGTAATATTCCATTGTATCTATGGACCACATCTTCCTGATCCATTCATCTGTTGAAGGGCATCTCGGCTCTTTCCACAGTTTGGCTATTGCGGACATTGCTACTATGAACATTGGGGTGTATATGGCCCTTCTTTTCACTACATCTGTGTCTTTGGGGTAAATACCCAGTAGTGCAATTGCTGGGTCATAGGGTAGCTCTATTTTTAAATCTTTGAGGCACCTCCACACTGTTTTCCAAAGTGGCTGTACCAACTTGCATTCCCACCAACAGTGTAAGAGGGTTCCCCTTTCTCTGCAACCTCTCCAACATTTGTTGTTTCTTTCCCTGTCCATTTTTGCCATTCTAACTGGTGTAAGGTGGTATCTCAATGTGGTTTTGATTTGGATTTCCCTGATGGTTAATGATGATGAACATTTTTTCATGTGTCTGTTAGCCATTTGTATGTCTTCTTCAGAGAAGTGTCTTTTCATATCTTCTGCCTACTTTTTGACTGGATTATTTGTTTTTTGGGTGTTGAGTTTGAGAAGTTCTTTATAGATCTTGGATACCAGCCCTTTATCTGTAGTGTCATTTGCAAATATCTTCTCCCATTCTGTGGGTTGCCTCTTTGTTTTGTTGACTGTTTCCTTTGCTGTGCAGAAGCTTTTTATCTTGATGAAGTCCCAAAAGTTCATTTTTGCTTTTGTTTCACTAGCTTTTGGAGATGTATCTTGGAAGAAGTTGCTGTGGCTGATGTCAAAGAGGTTACTGCCTATGTTCTCCTCTAGGATTTGGATGGATTCCTGTCTCACATTGAGGTCTTTCATCCACTTTGAGTTTATCTTTGTGAATGGTGTTAGAGAATGGTCGAGTTTCATTGTTCTGCATGTGGCTGTCCGATTTTCCCAGCACCATTTATTGAAGAGACTGTCTTTTTTCCATTGCATGTTTTTTCCTGCTTTGTCAAAGATTATTTGACCATAGAGTTGAGGGTCCATACCTGGGTTCTCTATTCTGTTCCATTGGTCTGTATGTCTGTTTTTGTGTCAGTACCATGCTGTCTTGGTGATCACAGCTTTGTAATATAGCTTGAAATCGGGCAACGTGATGCCCCCAGCTTTGTTTTTCTTTTTCAACATTTCCTTGGTGATTTGGGGTCTTTTCTGATTCCATACAAATTTTAGGATTGTTTGTTCCAGCACTTTGAAAAATGTCATTGGAATTTTGATCGGGATGGCATTGAAGGTATAGATTGCTCTGGGTAGCATAGACATTTTAACAATGTTTATTCTTCCGATCCATGAGCATGGAGTATTTTTCCATCTTTTTGGGTCTTCTTCAATTTCTTTCATGAGTGTTTTGTAGTTCCTAGAGTAAAGATCCTTTACCTCTTTGGTTAGGTTTATTCCGAGGTATCTTATGGTTTTTGGTGCTATTGTAAATGGAATCGTTTCTCTAATTTCTCTTTCTACAGTTGCATTGTTAGTGTATAAGAAAGCAACTGATTTCTGTGCATTGAGTTTGTATCCTGCCACATTACTGAATTGCTGGATGAGTTCTAGTAATTTGGGGGTGGAGTCTTTTGGGTTTTCCACATAAAGTATCATGTCATCTGCGAAAAGAGAGAGTTTGACTTCTTCTTTGCCAATTTGAATACCTTTTATTTCTTTTTGTTGTCTGATTGCTGTTGCTAGGACTTCTAGTACTATGTTGAACAACAGTGGCGAGAGTGGGCATCCTTGACGTGTTCCTGATCTTAAGGGAAAGGCTCTCAGCTTTTCCCCATTGAGGATGATATTCGCTGTGGGTTTTTCATAGATGGATTTTATGAACTTGAGGAATGTTCCCTCTATCCCTATACTCTGGAGAGTTTTAATCATGAAAGGTTGTTGTATTTTGTCAAATGTTTTTCTGCATCAATTGAGAGGAACATATGGTTCTTCTCCCTCCTCTTATTAATGTGTTCTATCACATTGATTGATTTGCGAATGTTGAACCACCCTTGTATCCCAGGGATAAATCCCACTTGGTCGTGGTGGATGATCCTTTTAATGTATTGTTGGATCCTGTTAGCTAGGATTTTGTTGAGGATTTTGGAATCCATATTCATCAGGGATATTGGTCTGAAATTCTCCTTTTTGATGGGGTCTTTGCCTGGTTTGGGGATTAAGGTAATGCTGGCCTCATAGAATGAGTTTGGAAGTTTTCCTTCTGTTTCTATTTTTTGAAACAGCTTCAGTAGAATAGGTATTATTTCTTCTTTGAATGTTTGGTAGAATTCCCCAGGGAATCCATCAGGCCCTGGACTCTTGTTTTTGGGGAGGTTTTTGATCACTGCTTCAATCTCTTTACTGGTTATTGGCCTATTCAGGTTGTCAATTTCTTCCTGTTTCAGTCTTGGCAGCTTATAGGTTTCCAGGAAGGCCTCCATTTCATCCAGATTGCTCAGTTTATTGGCATATAGTTGTTGATAATAATTTCTAATAATTGTTTCTATTTTCTTGGTGTTAGTCGTGATCTCTCCCCTTTCATTCATAATTTTCTTAATTTGGGTCCTTTCTCTTTTCTTTTGGATAAGTCTGGCCAGTGGTTTATCGATCTTATTAATTCTTTCAAAGAACCAACTTCTAGTTTCGTTGATCTGATCTACTGTGTTTCTGGTTTCTAATTCATTGATTTCTGCTCTAATTTTAATTATTTCTCTTCTAATGCATGGCTTAGGCGTCGTTTGTTGCTTTTTCTCTAGTTCTTTAAGGTGTAGAGTTAGTTGGTGAATTCGGGATTTTTCTATTTTTTTAAGTGAGGCTTGGATGGCTATGTATTTCCCCCTTAGGACCACCTTTGCAGTATCCCATAGGTTTTGGACCGATGTGTTTTCGTTCTCATTGATTTCCATGAATTGTTTAAGTTCTTCTTTGATTTCCTGGTTGACCCAAACATTCTTGAGCAGAGTGGTCTTTAGCTTCCAAGTGTTTGAATTTCTGCCAAATTTTTTCTTGTGATCGAGTTCCAGTTTTACAGCATTGTGGTCTGAGAATATGCAGGGAATAATCTCAATCTTTTGGTATCGGTTGAGACCTGATTTGTGACCCAGTATATGGTCTATTCTGGAGAGAGTTCCATGTGCACTCGAGAAGAATGAGTATTCTGTTGTTTTAGGGTGGAATGTTCTGTAAATATCTATGAGGTCCATCTGGTCCAATGTATCATTCAAAGCTCTTGTTTCCTTGTTGATTTTCTGCTTAGATGATCTGTCCATTGCTGAGAGTGGAGTATTGAGGTCTCCTACAATTAGTGTATTGTTATCAATATGACTCTTTATTTTGGTTAACAGTTGGCTTATGTAGATGGCTGCTCCCATGTTGGGGGCATAGATATTTACAATTGTTAGATCTTCTTGTTGGATAGACCCTTTAAGAATGATATAGTGTCCTTCTGTGTCTCTTATTACAGACTTTAGTTTAAAATCTAATTTGTCTGATATAAGAATTGCTACCCCAGCTTTCTTTTGAGGTCCACTGGCATGGAAGATGGATCTCCATCCCTTCACTTTCAGTCTGGATGTATCTTTAGGTTCAAAATGAGTCTCTTATAGACGGCATATGGATGGGTCCTGTCATTTTATCCAATCTGCAATGCTGTGCCATTTTATGGGAGCATTTAGGACATTCACATTGAGAGTGATTATTGAAAGATATGAATTTATTGTTATCATGTTGCCTGTGAAGATGTTGTTTTTATAGATTGTCCCTGTAAATTTCTGTTGTAGATCACTCTTGGGGTCTTTCTCCTTTTATAGAACCCCCCTTAATATTTCTTGCAGGGCCGGCTTAGTGGTCACATATTCTTTCAGTCTCTGCTGGTCGTGGAAGCTCTGCATCTCTCCATCCATTCTAAATGACAGCCTTGCTGGATAAAGTATTCTTGGCTGCATGTTCTTCTCATTTAGTACCCTGAATATGTCTTGTCAGGCCTTTCTGGCTTGCCAGGTCTCTGTGGCTAGGTCTGACGTTATTCTGATGTTCCTCCCTCTGTACGTAAGGAATCTCTTCCCCCTAACTGCCCTTAAGATGGTTTCCTTGGTTCTAAGATTTGCAAGTTTTACTATTACATGCCGGAGTGTTGGCCTGTTTTCCTTGATCTTGGGAGGGTCCTCTCTGCCTCTAGGACTCGAATGTTTGTTTCATTCCCCAGATTAGGGAAGTTCTCAGCTACAATTTGCTCAAATACATCTTCTAGTCCTCTCTCTCTCTCCACTCCCTCCGGGATTCCAATTATTCTGGCATTGGAACGCTTCATGGTGTCACTTATTTCTCTCATTCTATTTTCATGGATTCTGAGTTGTTTTTCCCTGGCCTCCTCTTTTCCCTTTTTATCTATTATATTGTCTTCCAGGTCGCTTATTCTCTCTTCTGCCTCAGTTACCCTAGCTGTTAGATTATCTAGATTGGATTGGATCTCATTGATAGCATTTTTAAGTTCTGCCAATTCACCTTTTATTTCTGCCCTTAGAGACTCTATGTTGCCATTAATTGATTTCTCCATTCTAGCCATTGTCTTCACAATTGCTAGCCTGAATTCCATCTCCGACATCTTGGTTATATCTGCATCCATTTGTAAATCTGCAGCATAAGTCATAATCTCTGAGTCTTTTCTATTTTTGGGGCTCCTCCTCCTAGTTGTTCTGTTGATGGGTATTTGAGGGAATGTATAGAGTCCAAATTATTGACCAGAACCCAAGCAAGATGCACCTGTTTTCTTGGGACCTTAGGGTTGCTGGCCTCTTGTTTTCCCAGCCTGTCTTCTGTGGGAAGGGCCTGCTGTGCTGTTACTCAGGCAACCCTGTTTGGGCGGAGTTGCCCTGCGCCCCTGTGGCAGGGGATGGGCTCAGCGGGAATCAGTTTTTGGGGCTTTTGTTCTCTGGTGGCTTTCCCTGGTGGCTTTCCGCGTCTCTTCCGTGAGTCAGAGCAGAAGAGACCATTTCCAACCCTCTGCCTCAGAGCAGAGAGACCTCAGTCTGTTCTTCAGTGAGCTCTCCAGGCCACACCGTCTCCGTTTCTGTCCGTGCTGCTATAAACTGCAGCGGCCTGGGTTGTGCGCCCCTCGGCAGTGCTCCCAGTCCTGCCTCCAGGTGGGGCCCATCTCTCTCCTTTGTGCTTCTAAAACCGCCAGCCACTCCCAGTTTGCGGGCGTGCGACCCCGCCGCTCTGGGATTCCACCCCGGGGGCTGCAGTTCACAGGCGTGACCCTGCGGCTCCGGGTTTCTGCCCTGGGGGCTGCCCTAGAGTCCTTTCCCCGCCGCTACCGGTCTGCGAGTCTGTGCCCCGTCCGCAGCGCGTGAGGCTGTTGCTCACCAGAGGTGTAGGATCCCCACGGCCAGGCTCCCTCCCGCTGCCGTTTATCCTCCGATATCTGCCGGTGGAATCACGGCTCCCTGCTTCCTACCTCAAAACCAACCGCCTATGATATTCTGTTTGTAGAGATCCAGATCTTCTTACATCTCAGGCTGGTTTCATGGGTGCTCAGAGTGGTCTGGTAGATATCCAGCTCAATTCCGGAGACCAGTTGAAATAGGGTCCCCTACTCCTCCACCATCTTTCCCCCCTCCTTTTCTAATCATTTTAACCAGGAAATGCTTTTTCTTTTCAGCATACCTATACCACAACTATGTAGATATGTCATCAATTTGAAGAAAAACTTCGTATCCCTGGGGGTTCTGGGAATGCAAAGATAAATAAGCCACAGTGCCTAGCTTGAGTAGGGGACAGGCAAATCTGTCACAACGAACTATCATAACTATAAAGATACATTCAATAATAATAGCAAAATTCATATATTTCCAAAGTAGTAAAGAGGAGGGAGTTGACTTTGCCACAGAGTTATGGCCTCACAGAAAAGTGAAAGTAAGGTTTTTGGGGAAAAATGAGTTTGAAAGGGTTCTAGTCAGAGGAAATAGAAGCTACATTTCTCCTATATTTTTTTTAGCAGGAAAGACACAAATCAATTTTTTTTTTTTAGATTAAGTTAAAAGAAATTAAAGATGAATGGGAGAGGGCAGTGATAGAGTTCAGAGGACATTGTCCTTTGTGGTTAAGGAAATTACTGGATCTCTTCCCCATCACTTTACTATAGTTCTCCCACCTTTGGGGCTGGGAGGGATTTGATTTACAAAGTATCACTGAACACCACTGGAGCTTGGAACTGTGGCTCCTTTTACTTCTAATTCATCTAGATTATGAGTTAACTTGAGTTTTTATGGACTCTTTTCGAAAATTGACATCTGTGTCTATGGCATCTAAGTTCCATATAATGGGGGAACAAATATTGTTTTCATAGGTCATAGACTGCTTGTATAATCATATGTTTTCAGGGACTAGGATCTGATTTATTGTGTTTCCAGGCAGCAGGATGTGTGAGAACTGCTTGAAAATTAGGAGAAAACCTGAGTTGGCCCTCATGCCTTCTGAGAGCTGGCAAAGAAAGAATAGTGCCATCAGTTCTATTCCAAATTTAAGGGCAGCTGAGAGCCAACAAAGTCCAACTTTCCACATGATGGTGAAGCACGCATTTTCCACCCACATCACAGCTGGCTTCTCAAGTTGTCTCATCAGTGTCACCTACAAGGCATTCTTTGCCTGAGATAATTTGGCAGAATCTCCAACCCTGGGATGTTGGACTGCAGCCAATCTATCAGCATGGATTAGCTCCCAGGAAGCCCATTTGGTTATTGGATGTAGGGCTGATTGAAGGAGGGTGATTCTGAGCAGCTTGGAGAGTAAAACCTCCTTATGGGCATAATAATTTATTACTTGGGATGTTGGAAGCAGGATACAATATTTTTCAGGCAGTAAAAAGCTCCACAAGCAATCTGATTTTGTTTGCTTATTTTGTTTTGTTTTGCTTTTCATTTCATTGAAATAAAACTATTTCAAATAAGGGAATACCTATCAGCAAAAGAATTGGGCAGACCCGAAAGCTGTCTGTCCCCAAAGACTGATTTAAGAATAGGAGTTCTCTATTCACAAATCAGAGCCCCCTGCCATCTTGTTTCAACAGCAGGCTTATTGGGCAGAATTCATGGTATTTAATTTAAGATAATCTGTGGAAACAGCCAGTCAGCTCCATTTACTTCCGCAAATGCACCCTTATGATTACAAAGCAAATACTGTCATGATACAGAGTTTATTTGTCCCCAGGTTAAAAGGAGAGAGCTATTTTTAAAAAATCTAATAATATACTTAGAAAAGGCTGAGGTTGCAGTTGTGAGCCTTAGACTCTGTATAATAAAGCTGGGCTTGTGGTGGTATTGGAAGTCAGGGGAAGGGCTGACCTGACCTTTGCAACCTAGATGAAATGGCTATTGAAACAGCCTTGACCATTGGAACAGTCTGCTCATATTTACAGAACAGTCAGTACTACCATTCAAAGAAAGACCTGTTAGTAAAAAAAAAAAAAAAAAAGGCCTACCTAATGGGAGGAAATTCCCACACCAGCTACTCATTTTAGTTGACCAGGTCTTTTGTTCACAAACATGAACTGACAAACAATGATCACAAGACACTTGGAGACAATCAGCAGCATAGGAGAGAGAAGCCTAGATGAGCAAACAGAATAACTAATATTAAAGAGAATAGAAATCCTTTTCAAAATCAGAGTAAACCATAAAGCTAATTTCCATACTCAAATTGGTTTGAATAAAGAGTACAACTATTAAACAAGAATGGGCTGCTTTAAAAGAGAGTTATGAGAGCAATGGAAAAAGTTCTTTCCAAAACACAGTAATTAAAAAAAATTAATAGCCATATTAAAAGGTATGGAGGAGGAAATTTAAAATGCAGAGCAAGGCAACAGAGATAGGAAACAGAGGAAATGTAAGAAATGTAGAAAATCAAACCATGTACATTTGGGACATTTTTCAAATTTTCCATTACGTGTCCCTATTTGTTTTCAAGTCAGTAGTGGAAGATGAAGGCAGAAGAGATGACACCACAAGTAAAGGCTCTGAACTGAGCTGTTGAATCAGCTTCCTACCATTCTCAGGAAGGCATATGTAGAACATGCTGCTAAATCTTGTTATCTATCTGCTAAGTGAAATTCTCCAATGATTCCACAAATATACATAGGGAGAAATAGATGATAGATGGATAGACAGACATGTTGACATGTATCTACATATAGAGATATAAGCATAGAGATGGGTATAAATTTAGACATGAATATATAAAGATGGATGGAGGTAGAGTTAGCTAAGGGAAGAAACACCTGAGTAAGGCCCTCAATATCTGGAAGGGCATACAGTTATATTATAGTACAGAAAGAAAACATCATGAATAGTTAGAAACATATAGAACCTGGAAGGTGGAGTGAAATATGTCTGTACTTATCTCTTCAAGTCACTTTTCACTTCACACAGAGCTAGCTTGGATGAGCCTTAGAATCCTTTCTCTTCTGTCTTCCTTCTCAGCCAATCCCACCTGCTCAGTCTTTTCCATGCTCCTGTCTTTCTACTGATCTCTGTCCTAGAGATGGTCATGAAATCTCAATAATCGTGCACAAATTTTATGCTTCCAGGAAAGGTTGTAGTAGGTCCTTTCACTGGAGGGGACTATTAACATTCATGTAATTTAGAATTAGGCCTCTCTAACTTTGGTGGTGTGTTCAAAGTAGAGTGCATACCTATCAGATCTATTAGAATTTTAACAATTTAATTTTATTCAGTTTTTATAAATTTTTATGATATATATATTTATAATGCCCTGTATTTTAATAATATATATACATATAGTAGTATATAAAAATATATGTATAAATACATAAAGGTACATATATCACAGGCTCAGTTTATTTAACTGAGAGAAGTATACTATCAAAGGCTACTCTGGAAAATATTATTGATATTCAATTTAATATGTTAATTTTGCTGCATTTTAAACAATAGCAATAGAAAACACTGTATTTTTACACCATCTCAACAAATTTGCTTTCCCCACTAGGAATAAAGTGAAGGAAAGAAGGGGCCAAAGAAATAATATCTCATTCTGTTTTTAAGGGAAATACCATATAAAACAAATTTAAAGGTAGGAAAGAGTTAAGATTTTTAAAGAATGTCAACTCTTAATAGGAGGAAGTAAGGCATGCAGAAAAAACACTGGATGACCAGATTGCCTTTAATATGCTGTGCTCTGATTGGTCTCCCTGCTCCTTTCAGTCTCTGCCATGCATCAGCCACTGGGACCTTTCATCCTCATAAAGCAGACTATGTCATTCTCTGAGTCTCCAACTTCCATTTCTGCCCGGCTCACTCAGTATAAAATCTAAAATCTTTGTGCACAGAGCCCTACAGGATTTGGCTCTGGTTACCTCTGTGATTCCATTTCTTATTGCTCTTTTGTCTTTGCTCACTATTTCAATATACCAAATACATTCCCTTCTAATTCAAGAATTTGCATTTTCAGTTCTGTGTTCAGCAATCATCTCCTACGAACTCATATGGTTCCTTTTCTCTCCTTCATTCTTATCTCCTTTCTAATGGCACCACATTTTTAAATGACCACTGGAACTGACCTGGGATTCCCATGTCACTTTATATTCTCTTCTTTTGCTTCAACAATCCTCTTAACACTTATTACCTGGCACAATATACAGGTGTTGAATAAAAGATAATGAACGGGAAATTCCTCTTGACTTAAATTTCTTATTTAAAAATAGGAAAGAGTCAAAGAAGTCAATTTCTAGGAACCTGTAGATACCCATGTAAGTTCATAATGAAAGTACATTTGTCCGATTTAGTTTGGTTTAGTGGCATTATTGTTAGCTTACTCAGTAATCACATTACTTGGAAGCTTCTTGGTAGATTGGTATTTTTCCCCAACATTGAACAATACTAATGTTCTCTGAGATGAACAATACTTTGAAACAGGGTTCTCTTGATGTGGAAAGCTACAGGCCCTTTCCCCACATTTGCAGAGCCCACAACAAGAGGCCCATGAACATATTTCTAAATATGTCAAAGTTGTAAATCAAACTGTTTTCATGGCCCAGACTTCCTCTCCGTTCCTCCACCCTCATCAAAAACTGTTCTTCGGGTATAGACTTTGGGATCTGGAATCTGAAGGGGAGCAGTTCTCCCCAGCCAGCCCTGCTATCTAGAAGCTGAAATGATAGTAGGGACCTGATGTGACAAGGCAAGGTTTGGTGGTGACAGGACCTGCCTGAACCTGAGCTGGAAACTGACTGAGTCAAACTCACCAACGAGCCAGAAAGAGCAGCTTTCTTCCTCTATCATATCACTTTTCTGACTCAGAATTTCTAAGCAGTTCTAAGAGCTATGCTACCCACCTTCAAAGATTTGGGAGAGTTACTAAAAACAGTCACTCTTTCTCTGCTTCTCCCAGTCAAAGCCTACAATCTTCCCATCTCACCACCCTACACATACACACACACACACACACACTCTCTCTCTCTCTCTCTGTCCTTCTGTCTTGAGTGGTTCAGTTCAGCTCAAGCGTTCATCTTGTGGTTTTCATCATAGTCTAAATTATTATCTCCAAAACTTTTCTTAGGTTCCCCCAAATAAAACAGAACATCTTTGTATGTCCATATTTGTAGTGTATAGGATACTCTCAGGCTTGGGGTCCAGGGCAGAAGTCCCCCTTGCCCAGGTCTGAGTGCAGGACCAGTAAGCTATGTCATGTCAATTATCTGAAGAATTGCTCAGTTCTCAGAGGTTCACTGACTCACTTTGGCCTTTGGACACACCACCTTACTGGTATTTCCTTTCTGATAATATTTTAATGATAAAATCAATCTCCATCACTATCATGAGAATACATATAAATGTTAGTTTTAACACTTAGAGGTCACTTCACAGGAAAGCCAAAATAATTCAGAAACATTGGATATCATAAATAATGTGCTTTCAAGGTACTTTATAGAAAATGATAACAATTTATGTCTAAAAGTTTTGTTGAACAAAAAACTTTTGAATAATGTATAATTTGCATTCTATTATATATCAAACAGACTCCTTAAGTCAACCTAAGTTTAATAGATAAATAGTTACTTAGTTGGTAAAATATAATATTAAAACAAAACCATTGTTGGGGCACCTGGGTGGCTCAGTCGTTAAGTGTCTGCCTTCGGCTCAGGTCATGATCCCAGGGTCCTGGGATCGAGCCCTGCATTGGGCTCCCTGCTTAGCGGGAAGCCTGCTTCTCCCTCTCCCACCCCCCCTACTTGTGTTCCCTCTCTCGCTGTGTCTCTCTCTGTCAAATAAATAAATAAAATCTTAAAAAAAAAAACAAAAAACCCCACAAAAACCATTGTTATCAATTGAATTATAATTTAGGATAATTAGACTTTATTTAAAGAGCACAGACTGGGGTTGTCTGGGTGGCTCTGTCAGTTAGGCGTCCAGCTCTTGATTTCGGCTCAGGTCATGATTCCATCCTGGGACAGAGCCCTGCTTCAGGCTCCCCACTCAGCAGGAAGTCTGCTTGTCTCCCTCTCCCTCTGCCCCTCCCCCCGCTCACGTGTGCTAGCTGTCTCTCACTCTCTCTCTCTAAAATAAATGAATAAATCTTTAAAAAAATAAAGAGCACAGATTGAACCATTGTATGTGCCTATATTGAAAGAATGTGGAGGGAGCTGGGTAAGATAATCACCTTGAAAAACAATAAGATAATTGAACATAATAAAAAAAAAAGAGTCACGGAAGGGAATAACATTTAACATTATGTTAAAAAAAAAGAATAACAATTAGAGGTGTAATAATGATAATGATATTTAAAAAGCTCTAAGCATATTTCTACAAGAGTTAGATATATTAAATTTTCATTTAAAGATGGCATGTTAACACATATGCTACCTTTGGCTTTATTGAAAGGTTGAATCTAAACAATAAAAATGTCAACATATTTACTGAGTTCCTATACAGTGTAAGGCATAGTACTGGGTGCTGTTGGGAGGTATAAAGATAGGGAAGACGGTTCTTGATCCTATGAAGAATATACAGAGACAAATATATAAATTAGTACAGCATAACCCAGAATATAATTGATGTGTATATAAAATCTTCAAAAACCTTTTTCTATGCATTGTCATAAACATCTTGAAAGATAGATAGCCATCTCAGATTATTAATCATATTACAGATAAGGTTATAATTTGACTACTATCATGAGTCAGTAAAATAGGGGGCTGGCATTGGAACCACAAGTCTTTGGACTCCAAATTGAGTGCTTTTCAATCACATGATGCTTTCTCTTTCTGATGATATATCATGAATTTTACAAGGCAAATATTTTGGGTCTGGCTAAATCTCTATCTTCAGCTGATGACAGCTGATGTCAGAGAAATCAAAGTTATTTTAAGATAACTCTAAGCAACGTATTATTAAATAATATTTTCATAAATCGACTATGGATCCCATAAACGGGCTAGAGATTAGATTAGCCAAACTGCTTTCAAAGTGAGAGTTGACTAGTCTTAGGACATTTCTCAAGGCATGAGTTGAGAGTTGGTGAGGGCCTATTTGTGCCCTAGTTGTGTTACATGAAGTGATTGGAATGGGGTTTGCACTTGGTAAATGCTTGATATATATTAGCTATTATTATCTTTTGGCTCTTTTTGAGTTCATTGGAGAGCCAAATAAATCTTTGGCTCAAACAGAAATCCCAGACAGCAGTCACCAAGCTCCCTGCCCAGCAGGGGAGAATGACAGATAGCTCACAAAGTGCCTGTCACCCAGAGCCAGGGACATTTGCCAGGGAGATTGCTAGTGAGAGACTAGTTGCAGCAATTGGCTTCATAGGTTCTAATTCATCATAAGTTCTTGACTGTCAAAAGAGAGAAAGACCAAAGAAGGAGGAGGAGGGACACTTGACATACTGTGCTAATAACTGTCTGATTCTGCCTGGCATCACTGCCCAAATCTTATGTGAGGGAAGTTTAAAAATTGGCACTAAGCTCACACAAAGTGTACCTAGAATGGCAGGAATCCTCCAGCTCTAGCCAATGAAGAGGAAAATCAAGCTCAGGAAATCTCATTATCATTTTATAAATAATTTTTTTGTGGATGTGATTACATTTCCCCCCCTTTTGCTGTTGTATTTCTGCAAGGAATACTCAGCTTTGCTTACAACTAAAAAACGTCCTTATATTTGATTTAGTCAGTCTCCGCTCTAGACTGTGACCTTCTAAGGCAGAGACCAATGTGGTTTGTGTTTTTTTTATCTCAAGAATTCTCTAGTCCTATAATAATGCTGGGCACATAACAGTTAACAAATGAATGATTAATAATATTAAGTAGGTCATATATGAGGAGTGCAAGTGACAATCTTATGAAATTATCTAGACACTTTTTAAAAATAATTGAGTGAGCATGGTTCTGTTACATAATCTGAATGTAAATACTATAACAAACACTGAGAACCAATCCACTGAAAATTGAAAAGAAGCCTTGACATTATAAGCATAGTTTTCAATTCTACAAAGATCTGAAGATTATAAGAATAGATAAGCGGGCCTCAAAACTTAGAATCAAAACATTCTGTAATGGCCATAGTACTCTTTGTAAGATATAATTTTATTTGCTTGTTTCAAAACCACTAAGCTCTTCATGTGACATAAGGGAGTTAATTTTGGGGCCATTATAGTCTAGCTGCTAAAAGAATGTAATACATTATAGTGTGAGAGGTTTGGTGTAAATTGTTCCTTATGTCATATTTGTAGGACTGAAGCTTACAAATTGAAGTTTGATTTCATAGTCACGTGCATATGCAGCTTAAACTGTGTCTGTGCAATTTAAATGTTTATCCTTAGTTAACTCTAGAGTAGTGTCAGGTCAGTATTTTCTTCTCCCACATGACAATTCCATCTGTTGCAGGTTAACCAGTTGGCTTTGTCTTCTTAACTGTTAATCAGTGTTAAGTAAAACATTGATTTCAGTTAAATGAATGACTTATATGAGGCATGTCAAAACAATCCATTAGCATTTATTTCAGCCTTATATTCAGAATAATTTTTTTCACTGTAAATCATATATTTGTTTAGGAGTATTAGAATCCTCCAGTTTTATAAAGGTAGAGCATCAGGTATATCAATATAACTTCTCTACTCTTTTTCATTTTATGTTCTCTCTCTTTACCATCTTTGACTTACACAACAAAATGTTTGCTACATGGAAAATATTTAGTAAATATTTACTGACTGAATTAACCAATAAATGATTCCTAACAGAGAACTTTTATCTGCCCATAGCTTTTTCTTTTGAAGATGAAATGCAATGATATTTAAGTTGGAAATTTGATGTTGGAGTCACTCTATCCTTTATCTTTGAGGGTCCTTCATTCTGTCCTTTTGCCATTTTGTCCCATTTTGTCCATTTCAACTGAAAGTCCATATGCAAATTAGGTAGGATGCTGGTCTTCATCCAGGTTCTGATCTAGTGCAACAATCTTACATGCCCTATGATTTAATTGTTGGATCAAGGAATCCTGGAAGAGAATCAGAATCTTTAGGAGAATAACAAGGAGCAATAATGTATGCCAGGAACCATATATAGGTGGTTCTAATTTCCCAGTATTTATTTTCAATATCCCCATGGTTACAAGGTAAAATGAGAAGCTAAATAATCACAGCACAACATAATTCGTTAGTGAATTAACCACTTATAAAAATAGTCTGAATTCAAATTTCCCTTCTCTCTAGTGTTTATTTATATGGTTGGTGTTTTGTGAAACGTTGGATGCTTGCAACAGTACAATGTAGTATAGAGTCAGTTGATGACAAAGTAAAATTGGCAATGTCAAGATTTCATGAAACCAAGAATATGATGCTGGACAACTGCTAAAATCCAATGCCAACCTATCACCCAGTAAAATACAATGGAGTTATAATGGAAACACATGCAAAACAATCACTAATTCTTAGAGTAAACAAACACAATGAATGAAGTGTGTGTGTGTGTGTGTGTGTGTGTGTGTGTGTTTAGACAGGCTAAATTTTTAGACAGAGTTGTATGAGAGAACAGTAGGTATCTCAAAAGAGAACATTTTGACCATCAAATAACTAAAATACCTGATACAAATGCTGATAAGTCTTTATTGTGTCCCAAAATAAGATTTTTTATGTGATGATTTTTGAGGAGTAATTTAGCCATGAAAGCCACATGTGATAATATAAAGGCTGTAAATTTGTGATATAATAAAACTTTGTCAGAAAAAGTATTCCTTGATAAAGACAAATAAATATTTGATTCACTCACCATTCAGATATTAAACTTATGTTTGTAATTATTCATTTTGTTAAATACAAAAAAATAATTTGAAAGTTTTTATTTCATTTCATTCAAAATAGAAAGTTCAATTTAAATTATTCTAAAAATTATTTAGTTGAGCACCCCCAACTTAAATGGTCATTTTCCAATATTATTTATCCTCAAATAGCAAAACATTTTATTTTTGAACATGATGCTGATGGTATTCAAAGTTATGGGCAACTCCAAAGTAGACATTTTTAACTCCCATCTCTAACTATAAGAGATCATTATCAACTGAATACACACATGAAGAGTGGGGATGTAAGGTGGACAGTCATAGGTCAAATACTCAGGGACTATTACATATGACTAATTAATTGAGTAGCTGTTTGTCCAACATCATGATGTCCATGAATTAAATCCATATGACCTTTAGATGTGCTTCTCGAAGTGTTTTCCACCGACAGTCAACCCCAGAAATGAGGGATCAAAGTCTGAGTGTGATAACCTTGAAATCTGCATTATTTTACAAAGTCTAAGAGATTCTTATGCATATATATTTTGAGAACTCATGATAATTATAAATATTGATATTTATATTCTTAATATACTTTGTTTATTCTTAATATACTTTGTTTTACCTAAGTTCTCATCCTTTGGAGATGAGCAAATGTTCCTTTAATATTTTTCCCCCAAGAATCTTTGATCTTATTTTATTTTATTAAAAGATTTATATATTTATTTTTGAGCATGCACATGTGCACGTGAGAGACAGAGAGAGAAAGAGAAAGAGAGAGAGAGTAGTGGGGGGAACAGAGGGAGAAGGAGAGAAGCAGACTGCCTGATCAGTACAGAACCCATCAAGGGGCTCCATTTCACAACCCTGAGGTCATGACCTGAGCCAAAATCAAGAGTCAAAAGCTTAACCGACTGAGCCACTCATGTGCCCCTGATCTTATTTTAAATATCTCAATCATGAACACGTTCTTGGGACCTGAGGTAAATTTTTGTTCATTGAAATAAGAAACGGATTTCACCTTATCACATGTTCTCATATTCACTGCAAGTCTCATTGTTATGGCATCATTTGATGTTTTATACCATTTGACACAAGAGAAAATTATTTTTTTTCTTATCAGGAATACCAGTATTGTCTATTTGATTATTTGCCATCTATTATTTTTGTTTTTATTTTGGGTATGAAAGCCATTCATGTTTTTGTTATGTCTTTATAATATAAAGTTCATAAATCCACCAGTAAAGAGTACCAACTTACCAGTCAATCTCACATAAATTACATTTAAAGTTACTTACAGAATGATATTTTTCACTTTCTACTGATTTTTAAATATTTCATCACCTTTTCATTATTTCTTATGGCTTATAATCATCCTATATCTTTCCCACTTCAAAAATAAAACAAACAAAATCCCTTCTTCTTCGGAGAAATTATCAAAATTTTAACGATCATTACTTGGTACCTTCAAAAACTTAAATTTTTGTTTAAGGGCTCCTTATTATGTTGTTATATTAATATTGGTTTTGACAATTTGGATGAATGATTGAAGAGCAATCATTTAAAATGATCATTTAAGTTAAACATTAAAAATTAATCCAATAATTCATTTCAAACTTAAAATTAAATTTCAGTTATATCAATGTTGCAAGAATAGGAGTGGTACAAAAAATAATACCCACGTACCCTTAATTCAGACTTATCTTTTTTTAACATTTTATCTTGTTTGTGTCTGTCTCTCTCTATGCACACATATATATGTGTAGAGGTATATACCTATTTGTATGTGTGTGTGTATATATATGTATATATATACACATATACATATATACACATATGCTATACGATTTGATATTATATATTGTCCTTCAGTGTGTATTTACTAAGAATATGGATAATGTCTTGCAGTTATCATTCCAGTACATTTAACATTGATAGAATACTTTCTAATCCACCCTAAGTATTCCAGTTTTGTTAATTGACCCTAAATGTTCATTACAGAGTTGTTTTTCCTCTTGTATAAAATCCAGTCTGGAATCAGCTTTTGCATTTAGCTTTTATGAGTTAGTCTTCTTAATCTGAAACATTTTCAGTCTTTCTTGTTCATGTCAGCATTTTTTAAGAACTCTTTCTCTGTCTCTCTCTCTCTTTTTTAGTACTCTTCCTCATTTTGGGTTTGTCTACGTTCAGATTGTGTATTTTTGATGAGAAAGATACCTAAGTGATGCTGTGTAATGCTCAGGGAATCACATCTGGGTGCACATGGTGTACATCTGTCCCTCATCAGTGATGACAGTTTTGATCACTGGGTCAAGGGGTTTGTCTGATCTCTCCACTCTATGGTTATTACATTTTCTTTGTAACTAGGAAGTACTCTGTAGGGAGACACTTCAGGATCATGCAAATATGCTGATTGTCGTCAAAATTTCCCCTGGATTTAGCATCCATTGACAATTCTTATCTACCAATAGTTACAGTGATGATTGCGCAGTAATTACTCACTAGTTCATACCTGGTGACATTTTCCTGTAAATAAGAGGTCTTCCTCCCCCCCCCCCATTTATCTGTCCATCTGTTTATATGTCTTTTTTAAATTCATAATTTATTATTATTCTTGACTCTTTTGATGCTCAAAGAGATCCAGATTTTGCCAGTGGGAGCTCATTCAAGCTGACTCCCGTATCCTTGGGACAATCCCACATGATTTTCTTGAACACTTCCTTACTTTCTATTATAGCAAGATGTTACAGGCCCATCTTCCACCTCTCCTGCTCTAGCCCTGGAGTCATTTCTCCAAGGAACCCAGGATTATTCTAATGGAGAGTAATATTAAAGATACAATCTCTTGGGGCACCTGGGTGGCTCAGTCGGTTAAGTGTCCGACTTGGTTTCGGCTCAGGTCATGATCTCAAGGTCCTGGGACTGAGCCCCACATCTGGGTCCACTCTCAGTGCTCAGCATGCAGTCTGCTTGTCCCTCTCCCTCTGCGCTTTCCCCTACTTGTTCCCTTCTCTCTCTCTCTCTCTCTCTTGCTCTCTCAAATAAATAAATAAATAATCTTAAAAAAAATAAAGATATAAGCTCTTGTCACTGTATACTTATTTTTATTGTAGTGTTTTACTTCTGGGATGTTTATACCAACACAGATATATATCCATACAGATACATATGCACACATATTTTAGAAATTAGGAGTATGCACAGAAACCTATAATTTCAATTCATCCCCAGAGGTTTTTTCCTTGCTTTTCTCCATTTTGTATGTGGTGTGTCTTTTCTTCCTCAAAGAGAACCCTGGCTCCCCAAAACATTAACACATTTTTCTTGCAAACCTGTCCATAATCGCTTGCTTCATCCATAATTATTAATCAGGTAACTCTCACATTACTACATTTTTCAGTTCTGATCCAGCAGAAGTTATCACCTTTGTTATTTTCATTTGAAAATGAGCCTGCTTTTTCATCTTGTGAAGAGGATATATGTAGCATACATTTATTATTGTTGGCTTTATATTTATTTTTGTATTAAAAGAAAAAAATATCTGCTCCCCCATTTATCAGAATTTATATCAAGCATTTCCTCCTTAAGTAACTATGAGGAGTTTGTGGAAAGAAGCCTTAGACATAATTAAATCATAATACAAATTAGAAGCAGAGTAGGACCTGCCCAATTGACCTTCAGTTTTTTGCCATATTCTCAAACCACTATTTCACTGCATGTTCCTTCAGCACTTGGACTATCTTTTCAGAGTCAGTTGTGAAGAAAGAGAGAACACTGCAGTGTTAAGGGTAAAGACTTCCCAGTCAGACAAGTGTAGTTCTCAGACCCAAACTCATCACTTACTAGATGAGTGACTTCTCTAAGCAACCATACATATAAACCTAGTTGAATGACTTGTTTTGTGAATTAAATGAATAATTTATGTAACAGTGCTTAGCATAGGATCTGGCACAATAGAGGAGTTTAATGATCATTAGCTTTATTGTTATGTAAAGTATATGATACTTACATACACAATTTAATTCACGTATAATTTTAGTACTTTATTCTAAATTGTAGCTCTGTAGTTCCCATTTTAACTGTATTTCAGAATGGAGATCCCCTTAGTAAATTAATTGCTATATTTTTTTGTTCATGCAGCCTTTCCTAAACACATAAGTGATGGGGTCAGTTTTTAATTTCTTTCTTCCATTAGTTTATTATAAAATAACTCCATCATTTGCAATTGCTTAAAGTCAGAAGATTGCCTAATTCCTAAGTAACAGATAGATTCATTTTTCTTCAGGTACATCTAATAAAGACCTGATCTTAAAAATAAAAGGGTTATAAAGTCTAAAAAAAGAAAGGCATTTGAAAGGTATAGCTGATAGGAAGTCAGTCCATAAAATGCTGACCTTTCATCAAGTACTGATTTTTCTGCTTTCCTGTGGGAGCATTAAGGAGGGAGTGATCTCATAGATTTCCACTAATGTCATGACCTATAGCTTTGCCCAACATTTCTGCCAATTATGGAGACTTCCCTATTGCCTTCATGATGTGCTTACCTGTTTTCTTTATGCTAGGCTGACAGCTTGTTCACTTCCCTTGGCCTTGACCTTGGCTTTGACATCCGAAGGAGGTACTCAGGCTGTCAATACTAATATCAGAATAGTGTAAAGACCGTCTGGCAGCTAGAATCTGGGACAACTTTGGCAGCTCCTGCAGATTTGTATTTCCCATGTGATTATTCAGCTGGCTCCCCCCATCCTAAAATGTTAGAATGCATCCCAATGCTAGAGGGCTAATACATGTAATTAGAGAGGCGTGGTTTCTGCTATTCCCATCCCATCTGTAACAGCTTGAGTACCACTGCATTACTCATTAGGAGTCATAAGCCCTGACCTACTGGATACCCAAAGGGGTGGACACCTTGGAAGGGAGCCAACATTGCTTCTGACCTTGGGTGGTCAAACCAGCCCAAAAAAGATTTATACTCTGCATCTCACATTAAAAAAATTTTTTTTAAAGATTCCACTTTTATGTGTTTCCATGAGACCCATTATTTTTAGCTATGTTTATTTTTTAATTTTTTTTACATTTTTTAATTTAAGGAGCAGTATAAGTATAGCAATATAACATAGCAAATTAACAGTTTCCATAAAGGATTCAAAAAGTCAAAAATATGAGACTGTATATTGGAAAAATACCCTTTAGTTATTATTTCCATACTAATAATAGAATACATTAATGTTCATTGTTAATAATTAGGAATAAAACAAGTAAAAAAGATTCAGAAGAACTGAATTTGCAACCCTTTTGTTTCTTTCTGGAAATAGCTCCCATCTAATTGGCTTTATAATTTGGGCAACTTGTGATTCTGAACAAATCAGGTGGCATATATGAAAACAGGTGTACAAAGATCTTTGTTTTTGAAATTCTTACTGTCTATTTAACAAAAGCAAACAAAACAAAACAAAACAAAACAAAAACTGACTGAATTACAGAAACCAAATGATGAATCAAAGCTTTCCAACAATGCCTCTAATGCTCCTGATATTGAGGGGAGTCCCTCAGAACATTTTCCCAAAAGTTACATTATACTTGAATGTGGTCCTAACCCTCTGTCCTTCACAATCATGACCACAGTGATGTCTGAAAATGGAGAAAAGTTATACAGAGGGAGAGAAGGAAGTAGGGAAGAAGAGAGAGAAGGAAGAAAGGGAGGGGGAGAGAGAATGACAGAAAGAGGGAAACAGAGAAAGAAAAAAAGACAAGAAGATAAGACAGAATAAAGGCATAACAGAAAAGGAGTACAATGAAGTAGTTTTACTTATTTATTTTGTACTCATCAAGGATATTTTTCTAAAGAAATGTAAAGCCATGTTACAAATAATTCGCAACAAAATTACCTTCCTCTGCCCTATTACATTCCACTCCCCCACATAACTCCTGCTCTCAATTTCTTATCTTAAATAATTAACAACCTCATTCTTCCAAGTTGTACAGGTGGGAGAACTTTAGGATCGTTCTTGCCTCCTTTCTCTCTCTTAAATCCTATATCTGCAAATCCTTTTGGCTCTGCACTCAAAGCAAATATTTAGACTCTTATGATTACTCTTTACCAATATTGCTGTGGTAAAAAAATGCTGTCATTTTATGCCTGGATTTTTGCTTTAGCTTCCTAACTGGTTTCATGCTTTCATCCCAGCCATTCAACAGTCAAAGTCTCAATGAAGGAGTGGGAGACATCCTTTTAAAAACATCATGCCGCTCTTTTGCTTAAAAAATATCTAATGGCTTCCCATCTTAGAGGAGAAATCAAAGACTTTATGGCTTATGAGGTGCTATCTATTCAACTTCTCTACCTCCACCCTCTGCAATTACATCACAGCTATCTGAACTCAACGGCTACTATTCTTCCTTTCACGCTTGTTCACTCCATTTAGCAATTCCTTGATCATAGCAAATATATTCTTGCTTTGGGCACTTTGCACTTACTATGGGCTACAACCTCTCTCTAAAAATATTCATCAATTTTATCAGTTAACTTTTTATTCGTGAAGTCTCTCCTGATCATCTATTCATCAACAGCTAACAAATACATTTTCCTTATTTACTTATTCATTATGTGCCTCCTTCCACTAGAAAAATCGATCTTCATGAGAGCAGAATTTTGCTGGGTTTATTCACTCCTCAATTCCGAGGACGTGAAAGTGGTTGGATTCAAGATATAGGTAGCATATAGCAGGGTTGGTAATTACTCATTGAATGAATTAGTTAATGATTAGACTGTAGAAGTGATTAATATTAGAACAGGAAAGGCTGGACATAGGAAAAATTGTAAAGGAAACTGAATTCATTTTGCCCTCCCTCAATCCCTTTTTTCATTTTCTTACTCCCTTCCTGGGAGGCTGGTAGCAGTATGATAGAAGGAACATCGAGTTTAAGATCAGAAAGACCTGTGATTGATTCCTGGTTGTATGACGTTGGGCAGGTTACTTATTTTCCTGAGACTTGGTTGTTCTTCCCTGCAAAACGGGAATGATAATTTACCCTGTAGAGTTGTTATAAATATTAAATGATATTAAGAAAATAATTTGTCTAGTGCAGTTTTTTGGCATAGTAAGGCATTCAGTTAATTCCCTTTTCTTTTTTTCTTTTCTTTCCTCTCTCTCCTCTTCCTTTCTTTTCTTTCTTTCTTTCTTTCTTTCTTTCTTTCTTTCTTTCTTTCTTTCTTTCTTTCTTTTTCTTTCTTTCTTTCTTTCTTTTTCTTTCTTTCTTCTTTCTTTCTTTCTCCTTCCTTCCTTCCTTCCTTCCTTCCTTCCTTCCTTCCTTCCTTCC